>NW_015387494.1:185714-195582 GCF_001527695.2 Protobothrops mucrosquamatus | reverse complement strand
AATGGTTGAGGACTAGCTGTAATCCATTTCCTCAAAGGCCTTCTGTAGTGGAACCATGCCACTCACTCCAAAGTCAAGGGTGTCACACAAGGCCAGGAAATTGTGCCAGACCCTGCCACCAAGACACAGCTATTCAATTAATAATTGGGAATCAATCATAAGGTCCAGCATCCTATGCATTCTTACATGGGAGTAAAAGCCATTGAAGTAAATTAATGAGACTTACTACAGAGAAAGCATGCATGCCTTTGTTGTGTTATCTGCTTTTTCCTTTCCACAATCAAAAAGAAAAATAGAGTGTGGCTTCTATTTATATGCATACTCAGATACCAATATGTAAGATGCATGTATCTGTTGAAGGCAAAAAAATTATCAAAGTTTGATTTCAGTGGGAATTGCAACTCTAACAGAAAAGGCTAGGCAATATTCCAGATTTATTTTTTTTGGGGTGTTTGTGATCTTAAAATTCCAGGTCATGTTTCTTTTGGATAAAACTAGTACTATAAATCATCACCATCATCTATTAGAAATATGTATTACAACTTCATAAGCTGTGTAGAGTTGAAACACTGAAAGCATGAGCTACAAATAAATGCTAGGATTTTAATCATGAATAAATGCCTAATTTTTAACTGTAAATAATGATTACATCAAGAATTGGAACACTCCATTCACAGAAGAAGAACTGAAGCAGGGGGATAGTTTCTGCACAACTCAGACCCTAAGAGCTAAACCGTGCACAGACCTAACCACAGATTCTGAATAATGTATGCAACATTTTATAATAATATTCTAGTGAATTAAACTATCGGAGTCCTGGGAGAATAAAAAAAAAAACATTAGATCAAGAAGCAAAGGACAGACCATGCCTTTACAATGTATGTTTAAATATTAAACACCCCCAGTTACATAAGTGCAAATACTTCCTTCTGCTCTCTATAAATTACCATCATACACAGGTCAAATACAACTCCGGGAATAGCAAAAAGGTGTATTATTGTAGATGGTATAATTGTACCATTTTTCCTCTTCCAGAAAGCAGGAGATTTGACTGTGTGCACTGATTCTGTTGCCAGTGTGAGCTGCAGGCTGGGCACAGGATACCTAAGGAAATATTATCATTGCTTGCCAACAAAAAATGTAATTGTCCCTAAATCATATATTCTTTGTTGTCCTTGACATAAGGAACACAAATGGGTACTTGCTTTCCAAGGCAAGGTCTATGCAGAGTTCATCCAAGACAGATGTCTTCTGCAGCTATGGTTCTAACAACCATAATTGGCAGCTTCCACCCCAAAGGAGACTATGATTATCCACAGTTACAAAGCCCATGGGAGTAATGATTGGGGGTGGGTGGGTGGCCTTTAAAAGAAAGCAGGGAGACGAGTTTGGGTAGGAGAGGGGGAGGAGAGGGCGAAGTCAATTTTGCTGCATTCCATTTTTCATTGGGAAATAGAGATGGGGCAAGGATTGTATAATAAGCAGCTACTAAGCGAGGTGTGCAAGAGTTCTAGAAATGAAAATGAAGACATGGAAGAAGCAGGTAACGACAATGAGGAGGAAAATCAATTCTCACACACAATTAAGTAGGACACGACAACCGAACACAGAATTTCATACAAATGCACATGGAATCAGAGGGGAGGGGGGGAAATGAATAAAATAGGTTTTATATATATATATATAAACTCTCTGAATGCAGTTGTTCATTTTTAGAAAGACCTTTTAGGTAATCTTTCTTTAAAAATGAAAATAAACCAAATGCACTCAGAGGGTTATGCTTTCTGATTGTCTGTGAGGATGATAGTAAATTTAATAGGGGCTATGGTGCTGCGTTGGATGGCAATCTGTCTATGCTACGTCGGTATGAAGTCTGCTGCTCCTATTGACAACCTCTATCTTGCCTCTATTACCACTATTCCCAGTCACTGCAATCAGTTAGCTTCCTTCCAAAACAACAGCCAGCCAGGTCCAAAATATTTTATTGATTCCGTGTCTCTTTCTGGATAGTTTTGAAATAAAAGTTGTCGTGTGGGGTTTTTTTTTCAGAACCTGATTTTGCTTTGGAAGAGTAGGGAAGTGATTTGGTGTTGGAAAACCTTACCTTCGATCCGTTGCTATGGATAAATACCTCACTCTCTGATTGCCCTCCAGCTTGCTGGCACAACATACACCACAGAGACCAGCAGGGAGACAGGATCTATTCAATCAACCTGCCTCGGACCCAGTGGGATTCCAAAAAGAGCTTGCAGTTTTCCTTTGGGATCTGGGGGGGGAAGGGAAAACAGTTCAATCAAGGTCTTAATCATAGGATCCAATCTGAGTCGGTCATCAGGACCAAGCTTTTGGATTCATGCTGGAGCCCAGCCTCCAAAATGGAGGGAGAGAAGTTCCCCGAGGATGGGTTCCAGCACGAGTCTGAAAGCTTGGAAGACTAAACCTCTGGTCCCGGGGACCGTCCCATATTGGATCTTGCAGCATTATCCTGGGACACGTATATTTATCTTTATTTGTTTTAATTGCAGCCTGAAATGGGCAAGGATCTTGGACTACATCCCCCTATGTGGGCTTCTTGCTGCCTGTTGATCCCAGGGGATACGTTGGTTTGCTGAGTAGCTCTGGGAAACTGTATATTTTAATTTTTGGGGATTTGCAATTGTTTCAAAGTTTATTTAAATATTGTCCTCTGACCAGAGTCACTTATTGAGATAGGCGGCTATACAAACTGATTAAATAAATAAATGCCAGACGGGATGCCTGGAGTACAGCTGGAGGAAAAGGAAGCGCTGATCTTATCAAGCTGGAGCAACAGGTCATACTCTGGATTACTTCTTGGCAAAAAAGGCGGTGAAAGTCAGTATTTCTCCATCCTTATATAGTGTTCACCAATAGACATCTGATCACTCCCTTTAAGATGGCCCAGCCTACAGGGCCATTGTGAAGAATATTCTGATTATTATCGGATAGAGTTGTGTTGAAATGGACTATGATGAGGGGCATGCATTTGAGGTGCTTGGAGTCTTATGGGATGAGTCTCGGATGAGTCTTAGTCGGTGGCTCCTGATGGACAGGATCTTTCTGACTGTGAGTTCATTCAGAAATTGTGTTCTCTACACTAGTGTGCACCAATAATTCCTTTATCAGGTTTATGTAAGAGGGGAAGCTTTTGGACTGACTTTAGCTTATTTTATTTTATTATTTTATTTTATATTATTTTATTTTTTTTTATTTTATTTTTTATTTTATTTTTTATTTTATTTTATTTTATTATTTTATTATTTTATTATTTTATTTTATTTTGTTTGTTTTATTTTATTATTATTTTATTTTATTTTATTTTATTTTATTATTTTATTTTATTTTATTTTATTTTATTTTATTTTATTTTATTATTATTTTATTATTTTATTTTATTTTATTTTATTTTATTTTATTTTATTTTATTTTATTATTTTATTTTATTTAAAAAATAAGCAGAGTCAGATCCGGTTCCTTTTTGAATAAGAGTCCACCAGAAAATCCCAGAACTGCCAGACAGCAGAGGTACTTCTCTCCTCTCCTCTCTTGTAAGAAAGCAAATTGTTTCCTTATTTTTTGCCAAAATATCTATGAAGCCATCAGAAAGCAAAGTACTTGAGGGACTTTACCTTTATATTATTAGAAAATTAAGACTCAGATATATTTTAAGTTCTGCTATAAGTTATAGAAAGTCCTCATTTAATGACTGCTTTGTACAGTGACTGTTCACAGTTATGACAGCGATGAAAAAGTAACTTTGCAGCCAAATCCTCACACTTAGATCTTTTCATGTCTGTAAAAGAAAGGAAAGTGGAAGTAAGATTGTAGGCACTGTTGTGCTCTTTTATTTAGCAAACGCTCTGCCTAATGATTAAGGTGAATTGTGATCCTTAAATGAGAACTACTGTACTTGGAATCTGTCAGTTAATTCTCCCTGTTCATTGTCCACCTCTCTTCTAAGTCAACACACGTACATTTTTTTTTAAATTGGAGGCATAAACCTCACTTTCTTACATGTACCACCAACATGCAAAGAAGCAATACTTTTTTACCCATGCCTGGCATGGTGGTGATAATGCTAGTTTAAATACAGAATCTCACTTCTAAATATCTACTGCAATCATGGAAATAAACTTTCTCCAACCTGTTGCTCTATAATATTCTGCCAACATGGCTATTGGTCATATTATCTACGAGAGAGAAAAATATATTGGACAGGTGGATGCTATATACCAGGGGTTCCCAACTCCCAGGCTGCAGACCACTACCAGGCCATGGCCTATTTGCAACCGGGCTGCCACTCACGTAAGTTGAGCTGCGTGTGCACACGCAAGCACACCAGTTGGCTGCTCGCACCGCTCAGTTCCCCTTCCCACCCCCACCAGGCTGCCAAGCCGCAACAGTTAGGAACCACTGCTATATACAACTATGAAAAAAAAATGTGTAGTACTGCAGAGATGATACTCTATTTACAATTTGATTATTTAAATTGCAATTTGCCATTTTGCCTTGATTTTAATAATTATGGCTAAAATAGAGAGAGGCCACAGAGCTTCTTTCCATTGCTTTGTGGGTAGCATGAATGAGGAGCAGTAAATAATATTCACTCCAGGTAAGATGAATTCTCTGTGACTAGGTGGTTCATCTGCCTAGATAAATGGCACTCCACCTGCTATAAATGGGATTGCACTTCCAAACCAAGCAGATTTGCAACTTGGAGAATGCTCATCAATCGAATTCGGTCACTAGAGGAGTAAGTAATCTCAGCAGCAGTTGACTTTTTATCAGATCCAGCAGCTATGACTCTATCTGGATTGAAAAAACAACCTGGATTGTGGTTTTTTGGGGGGTTTTTTTCAATTTTTTAAATTAATTTTCTATTATTACATTTAATTAGTGTTTAATAAACATCGTGTTGTCTGGGTTAATTTGTTTGCGTAATAATATAAGTTACATTCTTAGTGTCTACCAGTTTTTTTCCAACCATTTATAAAATAAATTCCATGTTTGAAAATATTCTGTATCTTCTTTCTCTTTGATCCTCAATGTAAGTCTGTCCATTTCAGCCCAGTCCAACATCTTCTTGATTATCTCTTCATCTAGTGGTGTTTCTGCATTCTTCCAGTGCTGAGCAAATACAATCCTCGTTGCTGTTAGTACATGCAATGTACTTCGCTTATCAGATTTTTCTGGTACTAGTAAGAAAAGTTCAGGTTTAAAATCTACATGTTTTCCTAACATCTTTTCTAATCAAATGTGTATTCTTGTCCAAATTTTTTTTTTTTTGCTTTAACACAGGTCCACCACAAGTGATAATATGTGCCAGATTTTGGGTTACATTTCCAACATTTACTAGACATATTTCTACACATTTTTGTTAATCTAGCAGGTGGTAAGTACCATCTATAAAACATCTTATATGAGTTTTCTTTATAAGAAGTTGCCATTGTCAATTTATAATTTCTTTCCCAAAGATTTTGCCATTTGTCTAATCCTATATTATATCCAAAGTTTTTTGCCCATTGTATCATTGTATCTTTCACTTGTTCATCCTCCATTTTCAAATTTAATAGAAAGTTATATAGTTTCTTGATCAGTTTTTCACCAGAGGTCAACAATATCTGATCAAATATTGTCTGTTCTTTATAAAAGCCATATATTTTTGCATCTTTATCATATCTCAATTGCATTTGCAATTTATCTGGATTGAAAAACGATGGTTATCAACAACCTGGATGGTTATAATGCAAGAATTCCAACTATTACAGAAAGCACTGCTGCTCATGTCACATGACTGGCCATATAAAATAACACTGGGGATTGTACACTGTTTTAACAGGCCAGTGCTGGATCAAAACAGAGCTGCCAACTAGCAGCAAACATACCAATGCATCAACGAATCCACTCCCAAGTCTTCCTCAAGTCCTCTCCCATCGAGCATTCTTGGTGCTGACTTGAGCTGTACCCTTCATGGTGCCTGAATTAGTTCCTTCACCCCTTTTAGACACAATCAGGCCACTATGTGTAGATCTTTCCATATTATCACTCCATATTATTGTGGCATCCTCCACAGCTGTAATATTAGATTTTATCAACCTACTTAAAACAATGAGGTGCTGATCCTCAACAAATGTAACAAGAGGTTCCTGCACACCTTGGATATGAGTACAACAAATGAATTTAAGAAATAAACAATAAAATATGAATACAACTTAAGTCCGCAACTTAAAAACATTCATTTTTATTTATTGATTGAATTTATTTGCCGCCCATCTTATAGCAAATAAACTCTGGGAGGCTTCGAGCATTAAGACATTAAAAAAAATCTAACAAATCAATATCTTTGAAATGATAAAAATAGAAGACCCATGCAAGATATAGCTAAAAGATAGAGAGGGAGGGAACAGAATGTATGGGGGGGGAGGAGTTGGAATTGTCTTTTAATCCATCAGCCATCTCCAATGTGATATTTCCCCACTAGGACCCCAAGCCATCATGCAGAGCCAAGTCTTCAGGTTCCTATGGAAGGATAGAAGGGTGGAAGCCAGTCTCACCTCGGGGGAAAGACATCCATAGGGCAGGGCCGATGCAGAAAATGCTCTTATCCTGGACTCCGCCAGCCGGCAACCCTTGACCAACGGGGCCCACAACATGCCTCCTCTGCTGGCACAGGTGGAGCAGGCCAGTCCCAATGAGGTAAGATAGTAACACAAGTAGCCTGGACCCAATATCTCAGGGGCTGCCACAAGCTATTCTCCAAAGCACTTGAAGGCAGGACAAGAAGCAACGGATGGAAACTAATCAAGGAGAGAAGCAACCTAGAACTAAGTAGAAACTTCCTGACAGTTAGAACAATTAACCAGTGGAACAACCTGCCTCCAGAAGCAGTGAATGCTCCAACACTGGAAGTTTTTAAGAAAAGACTGGACAGCCACTTGTCCGAAATGTATAGGGTTTCCTGCCTGAGCAGGGGTTTGGACTTGATGACCTCCAAGGTCCCTTCCAGCTTTTTTTTTATTATTATTATTATTAATATTATTATTATTATTAATCATTGCAGTCAGCCAGATGTTCAGACTGGATTTGGCATTTTTGTCTACCTATCGAGTCCTTACTAAGGACCTGGGATAGGCAGATGTGGATGTTTGATGGTATTACAGATATCATCGCAGGATGGAAGCAGTTCCTAGTAAGGCTGCCTTTTGCCATTGACTAATGGTGAATTTGTCAATGCCAATGGTGTTCAAGTGGTGCTCCAGTTGTTTTGGGATTGCACCAAGGCACCTATTACTATTGGTACTATTCTTGCTTGCCTTTGCCACAGTCTTTCTGTTTCTATTTGTAGGTCTTTGTATTTTGTTATCTTCTCCAGTTCTTTCTCATCTATTCTGATGTCTCCAGGCACTGCCACATCCACTATCCAGACTTTTTTGTCTTTCTTATTGACAATTGTTAAGTCCGGGGTGTTATGTTGCAGGTACTTGTCTGTTTGAATTCTGAAGTCCCAGAGCAGTTTAACTTTATCATTTTCTATGACCTTCTCTATTTTATGATCCCACCAGTTCTTGTTTACATTTTTTTATTATTATTATTATTATTATTATTATTATTATTATTATTATTATTATTATTATTATTATTATTATTATTATATCATGCAGGGCTTTAAAGATAATAACCAACACCTTCAATTGCACCCAGAAGCAGAGCAGCAGCCACTGCAGCTCACAGAGCAGCAGTGATGTAAGATGGGTCATCCTAGGGACCCCCAAGAATTGCCTGTGCCATCTTCGGAATGTCCTTCAAGGGTAGCCCCATTGCAGTAGTCCAGACGTGAGGTGACCAGGCCTTTATTTATTTAACGGCCATTCAAAGTTACAATGGCACTGAAAAAAGTGATTTATGACCGGTCCTCACACTTATGACTATTGCAGCATCCCCACGGGCATGTAATGAAAATTTAGTTGCTTGGCAATCAGTATGTATTTACAACCATTGCAGCATCCCGGGGTCATGCGATCACCATTTAAAACCTTCCCAGCCAGCTTCTGACAAGCAAAGTCAATTGAGAAAGCTGGATTTGCTTAATGACCACATGATTCACTTAACAACTGCAGTCATTTGCTTAACAACTGTGGCAAAAAAAGGGTATAAAATCTAGTCTGACTCATTTAACAACTGGCTTGCTTAGCAGTGGAAATTCTAGTCCCACTTGTGCTTATAAGTCAAGGACTATCTCTACTATGTTTTCCTTACTGTTTTTAGAATAGAATAGAATTCTTTATTGGCCAAGTGTGATTGGACACATAAGGAATTTGTCTCCAGTGCAGAAGCTCTAGGTATACATAGAAGCAGCAAGTGATAAATCATGATCATCATAATAAAATACAATCTCGATAAATCATAAGGTACAACACTCAGTGATAGTTATTTGATAGTCATTTTAACCATTATTATTGTCTGGGGCACTCACAGTCATAATCAAAGGAGGCATAAAGTATAGATAAATTACCTCAGTCACAGGGGTTAATTATGCATATGCATTATTAATGCATTAATCAATTCTATGGGAGATTTGCAAACCTACAGTGTGTGTGTGTATGTGAATATATATATAAATTTATTTACCACGTATTTCACTGTGAGGCTACTCTAGGCGGCTTAATATGTGTGTGCGTCTGTGTATACTTACATACACACACACACACTGTATATACTTACACACACACACACACACACACACATATTAAGCCACCTCGAGAAACCTCACAGTGAAATAGGTGGTAAATAAATTTAACAAATCAATCAATCAATCTGCAATTATTTGGATACTTCCCATTTTTTTTCAAAAAATGCCAATATTCTAATTTCAAATATTTTATTCTTTCATTTTGGTTGCAGTCCCAGAAAGAGTTTCATAATGTACATTTTGGAAATGCTAAGTAATTTCCATGCACCAGATATATTATAGGTACACAGAGCCAGTTTTTCAGTTGGGGTTAACTGGCATAGCTACCAGTCACATGTCTGAATCATAAATTCAAGGTAAATGCTTTCTCTCCACCACTATCTGGAACTGATAGCTGGGAACTTCTTTTTATTAGTCATTTGTCAGTTCAAGATTATATATCACAAGACTATGCTATATTAATGGGCCAGAAACCTGACATCTAAATCACTGGCCTTCTTTCATAGAAGCCATATGGAGGGAAGCCTTAATCTTTGCTCATGGTAAAAAGCTATGATGCTGCACACAATAATTTCCTTGGAAGGGGTGGGTGGGGGGAGAAAGAAAGCACAACATGCAGGAAGGCCCTGTTGTGTAAAAAACAAGTAAAATATGCCTTGCAAAGAAAATTATAACAGATAATTGATTTCCAAAGATGCAACGTTTTTCTGCTTCAGACCAACATCTCTCTCAACTGTTGTAATCAGGAATGAGAAATCTGTGGTCCTCCATATCTGTAATCAAAGATTTTGGCTGCCATCTATAAAGGCCGACACAAATTCCTATTAGTTTGCCCATCTAACACCATTTGGAAGAGTGGGCTGTCTTTGCAGCCTTTCTGTAAGACACAGGTGTCAAATTCGATTGCATCACGTGACATATCGCGACATGTTGTGCCGGGGTGGGCGTGGCCTGTGCATGACGCATCCGGCCTGCGGGCTACCAGTTTGACACCCCTGCTTTAAGAGAAGGTCATCTGCACAGCCTCCTTTCTTTGGAACAACATCTTCCTCCCCAAGATTAAATTAGCTCCCTGCCTGTTAACATTCCAGAAAGCTCTCAAGATTTAGCGATCACAAAGGGTATGGGATGGCTATGGCCATTCTGTAGTCAGAGTTTGAG
>NW_015387494.1:182644-184865 GCF_001527695.2 Protobothrops mucrosquamatus | reverse complement strand
TCTCTTGCTCCAGTCATTGATCCAGAATAGGGAAAAACTCTGAATAGAATGAAAGATCTCGAAAGAAGATTCCATTCCAGACATTTATTGTATTTCATTTCTAGTTCTTTGTTTTGATGCTTCTACAAAATGCAGGGACCCGTTGTCCAGAATCACTTTCTGCAAATTGGGTCCTATAAATCTAGCGTGTAGCAATTTAAAAATAAATAACACGTTCCACCTTTTTAACAGATTGAGCTTTAGAGTCACACTGATTGTACATATAAATTTTCCAAATCCATCAGAGATGAGGAAAAATGGTGATGGTTTTATGAGACCTCTTAGTTATGGATTCCTTTTTTTCTGAATTCCTTTACCTAGAGATATCAAAACAAAACAGCTTTATTTTTACTTTTTTTAAAAAAACAAAAAAAGGTTCCCATTGGTCTCCCATTATTGCAGAGAAGGATTTATGTAGGAAAGTCACTTTGAAAGACACAAGAAATCTTCCACATGGACAAGGGTTATAAAATAACCAGAGGACAGTTTCGTGTTGTGATCCCAGTAATGGGTTTTGGTTTTTTTGCTTGTGATACTTTTACATTTACATTCTTTCAAGCCTATCTTTTAGGGTAATGTCACACATACACATGTATCCTACACAATTAAAACAGAGCAATAAATCTTCTTTCCTGGGATTGCCATCAGTGAATTATCATATATAGTGATGCCCGACACTGTGCAATTTTGCCTGCCATGGGGATTTATCACACAGAGGGGGGAACCTTTATTGTTTAATAAATGTGGCCTGAATACTAGAAGGGTGAGGAGAGAGAGAGCACTTTTTTTAAATTGCAAATATAACACATTTTCTAATGAACCTATTTAAAAAAAAATCTAGGATTTGAAAAGCAATTTCCTACTACTAATTGTAGAGAAGGAGGGAAGGAGGAAAGAAAGGAGGGAGGGAAGGAAGAAGGGAAGGAAGGAAAGAAAGAAGGAAGGAAGGAAGGGAGGGAGGGAGGGAGAGACTTCTTGAAAAGATAATGATGCAGCAAGGGACCCTTTCTGTCCCTCAGCCTAATTCCCATTTGGCATGACTCCCCACTTGGGTCAAGCTTTTGCCCTGCATCAGCAGGCTTGGCTCCTTTCTGAGGGAAACTTGGCAGGAAGAAAGAAAACTGTATATCTTCAGACTAGGCCCACGAGGTTATTTTTGAATAAAGGCTGCTTTCTTGGGCCAAAAATTTTAACACTACATCTCTTTTGGTTTAAAGAAGAAGGGGAAAAAAAAGCCTAGCTGGCATCACTGCCGCAACAACCGAGTCCTTGAAAGTGAGAAGAATGAGGAGCAGGAGAAGAAGAAAAAAAAAAAGGCAGGGGGGAAGATGCTACGTCACAGCCATAATGAAAAACAAGGTGAACCTCTCCAGTTACGAAGCCATTCTTCATAAAATCCAGGGGCAACTCATTCAAGAAAGTTACTCACATCATCATCTGATTGGATGGCTTTTTAGGCAGTGGAATCCCTGGTAGATGAGACAGTGGCTGTAGCCCTTTAGTCTTCTCGTGGTCTTGATGGGAACTGGTCAGTGTGCCGGGTGTGTGCATGTGTGTGTCCCACATCTGTTATTGGCCTTGGAAACAAAGCTCCCATTGGTATCAATTGATGCATTTCTTTCCCTGCAAACAGGAGATATAAGCCAGAATCCAATTCAGACCAGGACCATAAAGGCACAACAGGATGCCTTTCTTTTTATAGGTCGTTTGTTTGTTTAAAGCTTTGCCTTATTTATATGCCAAGCCAAAAGTGGTTTCAAGGGTACTTTGCATGTATATAAAACGGATGGGGAAACTCAGTGCTTACTAAAAGATATAAATCTAAAAGAGAAAAAGAGATGAGGAGAGAAGGAGAAAACAGCAAGTTCAAACGGCAACGATTAAGCCTAAATTGTAGCAGTTATACAAAAAGTCAGAAAGGAGGCTAATCTTTAAGCTGGCCCATAAAATCACCCTGCCTCTCTTTTCATCCCCTTCTGCCACAACCTCTCAACTATTTTGTCAGTATTCACCCTGCATTGGATTCCCACACCCGCTATTAACTTATCAATAGTCATTTGCATAATTGTTAATTGAGAGAAAGGCACCTTATCTAGTTTGACCTTCAAACTGAACTACCCAAATGTATATGATACAAAATAAAGTTGATTTAGAACTGACCGCAAGTTCCTGACGACTGCAT
>NW_015387494.1:75031-180812 GCF_001527695.2 Protobothrops mucrosquamatus | reverse complement strand
ATGGGATGTCGCAAAGTAGTTTGCCATTGTCTTCTTCTAGGACAGGGGTGTCAAACTGCCGGCCCGCAGGCCGGATGCATCATCCAGAAGCCACTCTCACCCCATTGCTGGCAATGGCAAAACCGTCCCGATACGTTGCCCGACGTCACGTGATGTCGCGAGTTTGACATGTCTGTTCTAGGATGTATTTCGACCCTCCTCTCTAGTGAACAGCCCTGTTATTCCCAGATGGCCCTCAATCTGACTACTAAAATCATGATAGAACATGAACTTGTTTCCTCTTATAATATTATAATTGCTCTTTGGAAACAATAGCCTTTGCTTAACAAAGTAATAAAGGCAGGATAAAAATCTAATAAATCATCCCTTTTAAGGGCCCTGTACTCCCTTAATTCAGGATAGAATCGGGGCGACTGGATGGAGTTGAGCGCTTACTGGCCAGCTGCCCTTCCTGACGCCACGTGGAGTTTGCAGCAGATTTTTTGTTTTTGCACCCTAAGAGAAAAACATCTGCTGCCACCTAGGATTGAACTCTTAATCTTCCGAGTGGGAGGCAAGCGTCTTCACCACTAGGCCACCACCCCACTCAAATAATAAATCATCCATTTTAATGATATTAAACCTCATTGTCCCCAGCAGTTTCAGCTGCTGTAAATAACATCCCTCATTTTGGAATCTCTACCAAAGTGAATCCAGCAGCAGAGTTTACCCAACCATCTCACATGCAAGTGTGATGGGCAGTCCCTTTACTTCCAAGTTATAGGTAAGAAAACCTAACAGATTTATAAAGCATTTATTGGAGGCAGGGGAATCAAGGGGGAAAAATACTTTTTCAACACACGTACATCTGGGGACAAGAGAATCAGTTTGGTGTAGTGGTTAAGGCACCAGGCTGGAAACTCCAGGCTTAGGCAAGAAAGCTGGCTGGGTGTATTTGGACCAGTCCCTTTTTCTCAGCCCCAGGAGAGCTGGTAAGTGCAAACCATTTCCAAATATCCTTTCCAAAAAGGGAATAGACTAGACTAGGGGTAGGCAACCTTGGCTCTTTTATGACTCGTGGACTTCAACTCCCAGAATTCCTGAGCCAGCCATGCTGAGGGGAAAGGGAGAGGTTTCCAAGCTGAGCCATGCTGGCTCAGGAATTCTGGGAGTTGAAGTCAAGGTTGCCTACCAGGGGTCAAAACTGACTTGAAGCCCTCCCCCCAAAATATCTGGTGATAAGTTAAAGCTGCAATAGGCAAGCCGTGTAAACACAGCAAAAAACAATGATGTTGCCAGCTGCAAGTGGAACAGGTCTATCCATGTGAACACTTCATATACTGGAAACCAAAGCTAGTTCCAAATCTATGCTTGGCCATGAGAGCACAGTGGGTACTGTGGGCCAGTCACTATTTCTCAGCCAAACTTATTTAACAATGTTGTTTTTTATAGGAATAAAGCTGGAGCAGGGGAAAAATGTAACAATAAATTTACTAACAGCAAATAATAGCAGCTGAAGGAGATCAAGTTGCACAACTGGTGTATAAGGAAACTCTGCACAGGGCCTCGATATTCTTCATAATGTACAGTTTAAAAAGCAATTACTGTTGCTTTTAATTGAAGATACTGGAACAAAGTGGTAATGCTGGCTCACACAAAAAGATCCATGCCAACTTTCGGCATTCTACTTCTTATGCGCAAGATGCTAAATCTAGCACGATTTGGGGGAGGGGTAAAATGGGAAACAGTTTTTTGATAAGTCATACATTTTTGTTCTCAAAGAGATTTCTGGCCCCTCCCCACCCCATAACATATAAGTCCCAAAAGAGACCCCACCCACTTATGTATTCTGTAAGCTTTTAATTGGGAAGCTATTTACTAAATCTCTGAATTATTATAAATCATTTGCAATGTCAAGCTTTTTCTCCTGAGATCCACTTATCTTAAAGCCTCCCTTGTTGATTTTGCCAAAAGGAGAAAAGACTCTGCAGTTTTCCATGATAATTCAGAGGATAATTATTTAAGGAAGAGGTATGCAATTGAAAGCCCCAGAGCTACACCTGGCCCACAAAGCCTTCCTTTTCTATAGGTTGCCACTGAAATATTTATCAGAACAGAAGAAAGAAATCAATAGATACGCAAAGAATGATCATATTGTATTTAATTAATTGTATGTTAATGCTTTATGTTTAATGTTAATTAAATCAGGATTAACTTTTCATTTGGCCTCACTTTTCTTTTAATCTTGGCCCTTTCTAGTTTTTCGACTGTGTTTGCTGGCACGTCAGCCAAAGATTTAATAAGGCCTGAAAAAAAATGTGCATTTTTATTTAACGACAATATTTTCCAATCTTTTTTCTTTATAGTTTTATCCTAAACACTTACTTTATGGAGGCTCAGTTTCCTCTGTTTTCAGCGTTACCAACCAGGAAACAAGTCATTACGAGCATCAATTCCATCTGCATACATAAATGGCTGAGCCATATTCTCCTTCGGTACTTGTAAGTCAAACATCATGGACCAAGGCCAATTATGGAACTTTATTTTTTTAAAAAAAAATTCAAGCGAAGCAATACAATTCATAGATCTGGCAGCTCTGATTATGTTTCAATTTTTTCTGCAATCTGGAGGGAACATTTTAAGTCAGATACATCTCGAGGCATTTAACATTTTAATATCCATTTGAGAATCAAGTGAGATTCCCTGGTCTTACTGCGGTACCTTTTCATCCTTTCAGGATACAGAAGGAACCTATGTATTCATTAAATTGTTGGTGATATAAATAAACATACCCGTATATACTCGAGTATAAGCCGACCCGAATATAAGCCGAGGCACCTAATTTTACCACAAAGAACTGGGAAAAAATATTGACTCGAGTATAAGCCTAGGGTGGGAAATGAGGCAGCTACTCCGCTCTCCTTGTCGTCTGCCTCTCGCACGGGCAATTGCAAATTTCTCCAGCAGCAAAGAGATGAATGGAAGGANGGCCGAGCAGGAGACTTCCCTCCCTCCCTCCCCCAAAAAGAACTACGGTACTCACTTTCCTCAGTTCTCGAGACGCTGACTCGAGTATAAGCCGAGGGGGGCATTTTTCAGCACAAAAAATGTGCTGAAAAACTCGGCTTATACTCGAGTATATACGGTAATTATTTAATTATAGCTTACATTGAGCCCATTTTTTTTAAAAAAAATGAAAGATAGCCTTTACAAACTATCTACATCTTCACAAAAGCCTAAAAAAATGCATTTCACTCTGCCACTGCGGTACTCAAGGCTCCAGGATGCAGCCTTACAGAAACATTTTGTCATTGCCATTGTTATTTCCTGGTTTTGTTGTTTATTTTCTAACCCTACCAACAACCCTGGGATTTACTGATCATCCTCATCCACATATGAACCACATCTGACCCAACTTTGTTTTGGGATGGGCCACAGCCAGCTAAGTCCTGCTGCCTGCTTCTCCTATTACTTCTGTGTTAGATGCTTTGATTATCCTTGGAGATACAAATCTGGACTATATATATATATATCATCATCATCATTCTAGCCATTCTCTATCCACTGCAGGATGAAGGTCTCTTCCACCAATTTCCAACCAATACAGTCCTAAGCTTTCTTTTGCCAGTTGGACCCACAATACTTTCTGATGTTGTCGGTCCATCTTGTTTTAGGTCTCTTTCATGGATTCTTTTTATCAAGTGGGACCCATTCTATGACTGCCTTGGTCCACCTGCCTTCAGTTCTTCTTGCTGTGTGGCCAGCCCGTTTCCATTGCAATTCTTTTAGTCTCTTGATGGCTTCGTATACTTTCATTTCTTCTCTAGTGATCCATGTGCAGGTCTTCTATCTTGTCTTGTGATGCCAAGCATGTATCTTTCCATGGCTCTTTGCCCCGCTCTTAGCTTTTGTATCGATCGTGAGATTAGTGTCCCTTTTTTCACTGGCATATGTTAGAGCAGGTAGCACACACTGATCGAAAACTTTTCTCTTTAGGGATAGGGGGAGGTTGTTCTTGAAAATTTTGCTTAGCTTGCCGAATGCCTGCCAACCACATTTAACACGCTGTTCAATTTCCTTTATTGTACACCTTCCACTGAAATCCGTTGGCCAAGGTATATTTTGGGGTCTACTGCGTCAAGTTCTTCTCCAGATATAAACCTTTTGCTTTCTTTTGTTAATTTATTAAACATAACCTGGCTCTTTTTTAGGTTTATTTTTAAGCCAAGTGATTCTCCTGCTTTTGCAGCTCCTTTATGTGTCTTTGTACATACAGTATACAGTATATACACACATACATACACACATATATATATACATATGTATGTATATGTATGTGTATATATACTGCATGTGTATATACTGTATGTGTACATATACTGTATGTATACATACATGCATGCATACATACAGTAACTGAAACAAAAAGCAAGGTTACAGAATAACAGAGTTGGCAGGGTCTTCTAGCCTAGGCATCCCCAACTGGGCCATGGCATGCCAGCAGCCGGTCCACAAAAGCAAAGCCCCATCTGTGGGATGCAGGCAGCATACAAAATGACACCTCCTCTGGTCCGTGGAAAAACCTCTCTCCGTGGAACCAGTCCCTGGTGCCCAAAAGGTTGGGGACCTCTGTTCTAGTCCAACCATCTGCTCAAGCAGGAAACCCTATATCATTTCAGACAAAAATGGTTGTCCAATCTCTTCCTAAAAACCTCCAGTGTCGGAGCACCCACAACTTCTGGAGGCAAGTTACATAAGAACATATTTTAGCCTGCAATCACTATTTTCCTAAGAATGTCCAAAGGAACTCCATAGCATGTAGTTTTGAGTATATTGCTAAAATTGGACCATTAATGAACATTCTGATGGTTTTACATTTCATAGAAATATTTGTGGGGAAAAAATGCTTCAGAGCCTTCTAAACCAGTATTTCTCAAACTTGACAATTTAAGATATGTAGACTTTAACATCCAGAATAAAATCATGACTCAGGATCCCCAAAATTATATCTGTCAGCTCAAATTATGTAAATCTGTGCTTTTTCTAGAAGGCCGTGATCTGTTAGCTATGTTGTTGATCTTTGCAATCCTTTCTTTTTGCTGTTAGTTATTAATAATAATAGTTTATTTCCTCTGGGGTCATTCCAACAGCACAGTGGCATCCATTTTTTCATGTACATCCCTACAGCCATGTCAGTGTGTCTTGTAGTGATGGCCCCAGCTGAAATGGGAGGAATCTCCTTGTCAGTGCAGACCCCACAATGTACTGACATAGTATGCAGAGATGCAACACATACCCCTCAATAATATGTATACGATGGTGTCATTGGCTAAAGGATTGTCCATTTTTTAAAATAATATACTGTTGAAATGAGATTTCTCTCATTATTAGCACACCAGATATGGCTGGCAGAAATTTATATGGCCGCTGGATGGCAACGAGGAGGAGGAGGAGGAGGAGGAGGAGGAGATTCCTTTCTTCCACACTCAAAAATTTGTGACTATTTGCTTTCTCCAATCCAAGAGCCAATGTAGTCTAAAAGATTGGATTTGGAATGGGAAACCCAAGTTGATGTCCCCCGTCATGAACTCAGTGGGTGGCTTTGGGCAGTTCAGCATAACCTACACGAGATTGCTGCTGAGGAGAAAAAGAGGAAGTTCTATGTACAGTATGCCTTCTTGAACTCCAGTACAACAAATAGGAAGTGAGCCTAAAAAATAAACTGTAACGCATTTCTTGCCTCCAGGAGGGGTGAAGATGAAAAAGAGTTTTGCAGTCAAAATCCAATAGCCCTATTCCTATGTTCCTAAACAAGGCCATCATTACTTTTATGTCTGTTTCTTTTGGTGACTTTGGCAACTAGGTAGGTAGCTGTATGTTGGCACTTCACCAGGAGCAACCGGTTCTATTTCAGTAGAAGAATCAGTTGAAGAGATGCATAATGGAAATGGCTAGCTCCAATGACTAACTTTAGAGAGAGAGGACAAAATATAAATAGGTTATATATAACTGCTGTCAAGAAGATTGGAAGTTCCTTCTTTATAATCTTTCCTTTTCTCAATAGGTACGGTGTAGGGTACAGTATATCCTTAGGGGGCCACAAGACTTTCTGGCAATCTGTTTCTTGGGGGTTAGAGGGCAAGAAGGATAGCTTCCCAAAGTCAATTTTGAAAGCAATAAACCTTATCTCTTCTTTTATATTACTGCCACAATTCTTTGATAAAAGGACAAACTTTTTAATAAACTTATTTTATCTCGTTTGAATGCATCTTGCTCCTCCATTAGACAAAAACAATAACAGGATCATTGAGGCCCATCTCTAAACAGACGGTGGACAGTACTAAGGCACCATTTAAATTTCCCATAATGCCCACAGAGATGTTATTACTTTGAGGTCTTCTGGATGACCAACCTTTCCGTTTCTCAAATTTTTCCTGTTTAAAAACCAACTAAATAGATGTGGGCTATTTGGACTACCTGCAAACTAATTTGATATCAAGATTCTTTGAGCAGAATTGTACTTATATGCTTGACTTTTTAGAGCCTCGTTAGTCAATCAAGTGCTTGATCTTTGGGATTAATTGCTGAGACCAATCAATGAATCAGTGCTCAATCACGATTGTTTCAAGAAGGCCAACAACAGTGCGTTCTTCTGCCCCCTCAACTCCCACCAGGTCAGTGCCCAAGGAACCACCTGTACAAAAAATAGTTTTATATTCCCCTCTTCTAAATATATTTGTGACCAATTCTGCACTGCATGCATATTTGTGACTATTTCTCCACTACTTTTCAAAAAACCCAGAGGCAGTTTTACTATAAGACAGGGAGGTTCAAGCCTTTTTAAAAAAAAAAAAAAAAAGAAACAAACAAATGCACCAAAAGTCTTCAGACGTTCCCAGTCATCACTGCAGCAAACCTCCACCCTCTTCCAAACTTCTGTAAGGTCACTGCATTTGGGCTTTTCTGCTGAGGCACAAGGAAGCCAGGATCCTTCCATCCCGCCAGTCAGCAGCTACTGTCACCAGAAGACTCCCCTCCCCCCCTTGCTCTCTGCTCTCCACCCTCATCTTTTTTGATATCGTATTGATGTATTCTCCTGCGCTTTTTCATGGTTTATTTTATTGTTCCATCACTTTAACTTCGTTCCGATTGCGCTCTTTTCATTTCTTCCTTTTTTCACTGCTGTAAGCTGCCTAGAGGAGCTCCACCACGGCGTAGGTGGCAAGTAAATTTAACAAATAGATAAATAAATAATAAAGTACAAGAGAGTGATCCATGGCCATTTCTGAAGCGGCAACTGCTGGGCTGAATTGCGTTTCCCCACTGAAAAATAAAACCACCCAAGCACAAGGGTAAGTTACAACCGCATCTTTCCCCCTATAATGATATCACAGGACTGAATGTGGAGAGTAAGCTGCCTGTTTAGAAATGTAAAAATACTGTCAGTGATCTGTCATTGCGCCTAAATCAGGGCTGGGAACTGAACTGGAGGTTGGATCCTGTTCCAGCACCCCACACATTTTGTACTCTTTGCTGCAACGTTATTTGCTTCCTAGGAAGAGCCAGATGAACCCCTCTGGAAGCCAAGGTTTACTTTTCCCTATTTATTCTGCAAACGAAGGGATGTCAGAAAAAGCCCTCTTTCTGATCTGAAACAACCAAGCCAGCCAGACACTAATCGATATTAACGCTTTGGGGAAAAAAAGAGACAAGGAAGGGAGCATGACTCAGCATGTCACCACCACAAGACTGGAATTGCTTAGTCGATCTGCTTTCCGAAAGCAGAGTGATACATTTAAAGTTAAATGAACACAAGCCTACCAGTCAGAATGCTGTCGTGTGTCAGAAAATTATTAGTTTGAACAATATATCAAATCTAGAAAAAAAAACCTCTTTTATTGTCATTGATGTCCTGGGCTGCCCGCTTTTATATTTATAGATTCTTTCATTTTTGCCTATTAGAAGGAAACGTGATACTGTACATTTTTGCTGCCAGGTTCAGCAGAGCCTTATTAGATGAGAAACAGGACTACTGCATTTCTCATGTGGGGATGTGTGGGAAGCTGAATAAAGCAGGTTTTTTTTTCTTTTTTCTTTAAAAAAAAGCTTATTAAGCATGTTTTAAGGGCTTATGCTAGGTTTTGTGTGTCTCAAGACTTAAAATGCCCCCCCTCCAAATTAACAAATGTAATCAAGATGGGTTCTAGGACCCTCCCTACTTCAAGGGCCAATTGGAGCTCTAAAAATTTTGGGTTGTCCAGCCCACATAGACTTGGCTTTCAATGAACATAAAGCCAACTGATGTTTCAAGAACAGTTTGATATATCAGCTCAGTGGTCCCACCAGCATTTCATCCATGGGCAAATTTAAAGCAATGGGAAGGTTAGAACAGACTACACAGAAAATTAAAGAAGAGATCTACTTCCCGGTCTCAGATTATTCAAGGATTAAGAAATAAATCAATCCAAGCCCTATATTCCTAATGTTCATGAATTTGATTGATCTTCTTTTGAAGTGTGATTCAGAGGTTTTAGAAATTCATAAAGGAATCCCTGTCTACTCTGTTTTCAGGAGCTGCTACAGACGATTCTGAAAAGCAGTTTCCAATTTCTACCGCATATTCTTCACAAACTTGTATTTTTATGTTTTGAAACGATCCGTGAGGAGATCTTATTCCACAGGCCTTTTGGGATTATCAAAGCTTGGGTTTCACGATGCTCTCAGAAGCCCGACTTAAGCTGATGCACCTGAAATATATCAACACGGGAAGATTTTCATTGCTTTTAATGGGCTGGCACTCGTCCACAAGTACAAGGCTGATTCATGTCTCACTCCTTTCTCAATCAGCGCAACATGAATCTCTTCCCAGTTGCAATCTTTCTCAAGTTAACCTTAGTTAATACAATTGAATTAAACTGGTTCCATGACCTCTGAGGTTACATGCTGTGTGTCAACATGAGGCTGAGTCAAGTTTCTCTTTTTTAAGAACAGGCTTGGCAGCTAACCCCTTTTTCAAGATCAGAGACATATTTAATATGTAAAATATGCTTGTTGGGTAAGAAACTTCTCTCATTATTCTTTTCCCTTTTATCCTTTCAGATGGAGCAGCAGAAAGCCTTTCATTAACATACTTCTCCACCACATAAAAGTGAGCTATTGTGTCAAAGACTACAGCTGGTGAAAGTAGCAGATGAGGTAATAGCAGGCAGGCGGCAGATGCCTGCACACTCATCAAAGGGAATTTCAGATGTGCTACAAGGAAGGTAGCATAGTTAGGATGGTGCCTATTTTCTTCTGCTTTTAGCTCCCGTCTGTGTTCTGGGTGGAATTCCCTTGATTCAAGATGATGTTTAAAAATAGTGAAAAAGAAAAGGCTGGGACACTTCTGCCAAGAGGCCCTGACAGAAATAATACTTCTTTTTAATAGAATGGGATGAGGCCCCACTGACCTTGTCCTCAGTAACAATTTATGAACAAGCCTTTACAAGACAGTACATTAAGCATGGCCATATCCAGAGGGTTTCTATTTCTTTATCCTTGTTGAAGGAAGGAGCACCGC
Source organism: Protobothrops mucrosquamatus (assembly GCF_001527695.2). Classification (NCBI taxonomy): domain Eukaryota; kingdom Metazoa; phylum Chordata; class Lepidosauria; order Squamata; family Viperidae; genus Protobothrops; species Protobothrops mucrosquamatus. The sequence continues at coordinate 171,274 of NW_015387494.1, read as the reverse complement.
AACATGGCTGACCCAGCTGGACAGATGAGCAATTTGGCTGCTGGTGTCTGGGCCTTGTTTAGGGCAGTCAAAGATGGCAGCAGTCTAGCACAGTGACACATAACTACAAACACAGTGAGCCTTGAGAGAATCACTGGAACAATGCTGCTAGAAAAGGAAGTCAGTTCTGCAGGATGCAAGACTTCTGCTCAAGGAGGAATACATCTCTGGACTTGTATCTTTGGATTGCAAGCCTCAGAGGTCTTTGAGCTTGTATCTACAATATCCATAGAGCCTTCTGGATGATTCCACAAGATAAGGAGATTGGGGAAGGGAGTTCCAAGCTTGGTTGTAATTTGATGACCAGGATAAACATATCAAGTAGCCACCACCCAAGTGCTTATTAACTCTTGCACTGTGCACCATTAAAAAAACACACAAATACAATCAACCTATGCACATTCAGAATATGGTTTGTGATGAGGGCTGTTAGGACCATAGGAGCACAGCTAAGTGATACAGAGTTCTTTTCCAAGCCGGACATTCACTGAATGAATTTGAGCCAATCTCTATCTTTTAACCTAGCCAATCTCACAAAGTGGTGGTCCTAAGAGTAAATAAAAGGGAGTTCCCATATCTGCTATCTAGAAAGCCTAGTGCAAAAGTAGAATATAAATGTTCTGGTATTTCAGAGAGTCTAATATCACTGCATTTAACCTTGAGTATGAAATGACTATATGCAAAAAAGTAAAATCTCAGTTGGTCAGAGATTCATCCGTCCATCCCTAAATCTTTTCAACCTCATTTATTTCTTGAAATTCAAGCTGATGTCCATCCTACTTCATTGAAGATTATGGCCACTCTCAGAATTGGACATTTGGTCAAAATGGCCTCTCCTGAAATTCACAGCAGCAAACCATTTCGAATAAGGAAAATTTTCCATGCCAAGAGGATCCCCATTCTCCTGCTTCTATATCATCTATCTATCTATCTATCTATCTATCTATCTATCTATCTATCTATCTATCTATCTATCTATCTATCTATCTATCTATCTCTGCGATAGGATTCTCTGCAATATTCTGGCTAATCTTATCCAAAATCTCTAAAGATTTCAAATGGAAATAGCAACATCTCATGGAAGAGTTTAATCATTAATTTTTTAAAAAAATAAATTTTCATTTAACTTTGGAATCCCATAAATATGCTCTGAAGGAGTCTCATAAAAAATTGAATAAGGAGGGTCACAGTGACTACTTCTGGTTCTGTAAATGTCATCAAAAGCTTTCTATGATCTACTCAAAGGAAAAGGTTGGGACTTGCTGCTCTCAGAGGAGAAAGCAGACAAAATGTGAGTAGAATGGTACATGCTGCGTCTCTTTTTTAGATCCGGAGTGAATGGTATCTTCCTCTGAAACATTTGAAGCTATGTGCTCTACAAACTTGTTGGAAATTTTGCAGTTAACCCATCTCAAACTCTGGTAAGGAAAGAGATCGTTATGAATTGATATTCCTAACTCCATAAAGGCTGGATTCTAGAACATCCTTATACAACCCATTTGCTTCTAGCTATAGTTGGCATTCCTTATAATACTTTCTTGGAACTAGATGAAACATTTTGTTTCATTTTTCCCCCATTGTGAAGAGTACAATTCCAAAGTCTGTTAATTAGAGAGGTTCTTTCTGCCGATTCATACTTCCAAAGAAGAGTATATTCTGCTCTTGATCTAATACACAAAATGCTACTTCTCGGTCTCAGTGGCAGAATCTTGGCTACTGTTGATTGATCTTAGAGTTGAATAAAAATTATTCTGGAGGAATGTAGGCTTATTTCAGATTAGAATGAAGCATTGTTTATGCTGATGATTATGCTCCCCTGACTGAACAAAACTGAACAGCCAGCTACATCCTATAGTGGTCCCAATAGTTTAAAAGTATATGTTTTATAAATGAATCAATACTAGGTTGGACATATGATTTAAAGCTCGTTCAGTCTCCACTGGCGTGACTTTGTTCCAGGCCAGATCCCTTTTCCATCCAAGAATACCAACTACAACTTTATAGACAGGTGCAAAGGGTTGGAACAGGAGATTGATGAATAGGAGGACAGAAATCCAAACTCAGTTCTAATTTTACTAAGGGGAGTAAGGTGCCTGTACATGGAATGATGATAAAGTTGTAGTACAACTGATAAATGGATTGCAGAACAATCTTTTTTATTATTTTCACATATTTCTAAAGGACAGCCAAGTTAATGAAAGTGGATTTCCATCTGCTAAAATGTGTACTTAACAATGATTTTTTAAATATGCTATGTCAAGCAACTCAAGGATTGGCAAGGAAATTATACTGCTTTTTCTTCCAATAAAGTCTGCAGTGCTGATTGAATTGATTGTCTGTATTTATTGAAAGCATTTCTAAGGTTGTCTTTCAAGGAAAAACAAAAGCTTCCCAGTGAAGTGTTATCTGTATCTTCCCATCTCATTGTTTAAACATTTGTGTAGATTGTACTTTACATTTAAATATCAACAAATATGATTAGTATTTTAAAACAATGCTAAAACTACATGTGTTCAGTTTTGGCCATTCTACTTTCCCCAAAACATTTCAAAATTTAAAAAAATGATGAATGTAGATGACTGTGAGAAATAAATAAGACTAAGTAAAACTTCAACGTGATTTGGTAAACAGGCTAATTGTACTGGGAATATATATAGGTGTGTGTTTGTGTATATATATATGTGTGTGTGTGTGTGTGTGTGTGTGTGTATGTTTGTGTAGATGATATAGATATATAGATAGATATATAGATAGAGACAGAGATGTATAATCAATCCATTGCAGGATGAAGACCTGTTCATTGAAAGTTGTGGATCATGGCTTATTCTCCTGAATAAGTCTAATGCACATTTTTGATGTTTTTTGACTACCTAGTTTACAACTTAGATAAAGTGACAGTCCCAAAGTCATCCAGCTGGGTAGCTTCTGGAGCTTGCTTGTCCTTTACTGCCAAAAATCAACAGCAAGCAATATTCCTGCCAATTTCAGGCTTGCCTGTTCAGCTGTTTGAATGCCAACTGCATTATGTTCTAATATTAACACAGGAAGGTGAGAAGGGGATTTTAGTATGCATCAGTTAGACAGTTAACGTATATATCACCCCCACCCCACAGAATTCTTAACATAATTAAATTCTGTAGTTGCTGAATTTCCAGGGGTTAACCTAAGCCTTGGATTGCTCTGGAATGAGACTATTCACATTTCCATGTCACTTTAAACCAGTTTCTAATAAAAAATTACGTATCATCTTGTTGTTTGTTCTTTTTACCTGGCCCCACCCTCTCCCTCATTTAATCCCGCCCACTTTCTCTTTCTCCCTCCCACTACATCTTCAAATGTAGTATTGCCACACCAGACTGAGTGCACCTCTCAGCCCAAAGCAGTTTCTCCTCTTTCAAAAAAAACTCATTAAAAAACCAAATAAAAAATAACAGAGGTAAAAATGTGCTGTGCATTATATTATTGAGATTCCAACTACGCATGATGCAAAATGCATCATTTGTATCTAGCATCTGAATATTTACAGTGCCCATTATAATAGCATCAGCTGAACTGCCTTAAAACTGGCAAGGGGAATTTTATCTCAGGATAAAGTACAAGGTTTCATAGTTACATGGCTATGCATGGCAAGATAAGCACACTGTGTCTCAGTTGTGTAATTTAGACTTTAGGATGAGAGATCCAAAGCACCTTCTATTTAATCTTCCTACAGCCAGGCTAAAGGGGAGAAAGTCTTGGGTTGAAGGGCTAGTTGCCAAGCAGACTAAAGGGTGCCAGAAGGTTCAGCCTGAGTGATGGCAGAGTCTGTAATTATTTTTTAATTGGGGAACCCTTGGAAGGAGTCTGCCATGGAGTTTTTAAATTATCTCATCAGTTTATAACAGTATCACAGATAACCGACATTTCAGGTGCCATATGTGGAAGAGACCCCATTCAAATATAATTTGAAATTATCTGATGGCCCTGAAATTTGGGGGAGAAGGACTGAACCATTTTTTTATTGTCTCTCATTGCTTCTTCTAATTCTATTTAGCTCTGTTGCTGTGGAATTTCATAGACTAGAGCAGTGGTGGCGAACCTATGGCACGGGTACCAGAGGCGGCACTCGGAGCCCTCTTTGTGGGCACACGTGCCGTTGCCCTAGACTTGCCTCTCCCCGCAACCCCCTCCTCTCCAGCAGCCCCCCTGAAGAAGACTCGCCCTCGAGCGTGGCCCACACAGAGCAGCGCAGCCAAGGACATGGCAGCCAGGCAGCGTAGACAAGACTCTGCCCTCACATCCCATCATGCAGCTGATACTGCAGGGCACGGGCAGAGGGTGTGGCCGCCATAGCGCTGCTGGGCTGCCTGGGAGATCTGCTGTGGGCCCTGGAAGCAGTGAGTGGTCCTGTGGGCAGGTGGGGTGGGGGATAGGGGGGCAGAGCAGGGGCAGGCAGGAGGGTGGAGCGGGGGCGGGGCCAGTTTTGGGGCACTCGGTCTCTAAAGGTTCACCATCACTGGAATAGAGCAACTGGGATAACTCTCTCACCCCGAGAGAGGGTCAAGATGAATAAAGCATAACTGAATTCCAGAATGTAACATTTATGAACATATTGAATATACCATAGGGATATTCTCTTTTAGATTTAGATTTGATTGCAATTTGCGGGGGGGGGGGAACTTCATACAGGCAAGAAATAAAGAGACAATATCGCATTTTCTTTTTTGTAACTTTGCAATGATCGTCATGAAGAGCCTTACCTTTTTTTTTCCTTCCTTCTGATACAGTGCTGTTATGTTAAACACTTTATTACAACAAAAAGAAAATAAATTATAAGTAGAACAACAAATCTCAATATCTGCTTGAACTCTTCTACTGTTGCCCATGTAATACAGCTTTCTTGGTTAAACTGCCCAAAAGATATTGAACTTCCTATAACCCTGCCAATATTTGACCAAGATGGCTGGTGGCTGTAGAGATTCAGTCCAACTCTTTTAGATGGCATGATTGAAAAAGGCTGGCTTCAACCCTTTTTGCGCAGATAACAGTTTCTGCCTATTTCTGCAAGTCATCTTTCCTCTCTCTCTACAAGATCCCGCATTTGGACAGTGAAGGAATGTTATAATGGTCTTCCAAGCCCACCATTTTTTCTTCACAGAAGAAACATTCAGCATTTGTTTGGCGCAAAGAACATTCCATGGGATTGGCTAAGGCTGTCCAAGTCTAATGATTCATTCTCTTATACCAGTGGCTCTCAACCTTTTCTATACCCCGCACCCCTAGAACGCTTCTGATATATTCTCGCACTCCTTACAAAAGTTCAAAATAGCAGCAATGAATTATACATATACACTATAATTTTGAAAACCCAAGTTTTTGCACCCCCTGGAATATCGTCTCACAGCGCCAGTTGGGAACCCCTGTCTTAAACGGACCCTAAATAGTGTTTGCAGTTGCTAGTGACTTAATATGCTCTTTACTGGCATTCACCCATAAGCAAACCTGCTCTTATCTTTTTGGATCAACCCAGAAAATGGGTTTTTAAAAGTTATGATCTGTAATGTGCCATGCGTGGCATAAAACACAGATATGGCAAATGCCTAGGCTAGAGCACTAGAGTTTTACACAGCTGTCTTGGAAGCAGCTGTAGCATTGTTCCTTCCTTTGGCACAGAGGTTAATTGTGAGATATACCAGGCTGTATGAGAGAAGCCCAATCTGTGACTTCATTGTTGCCCTATTTTATGAACAAATGACATTGGGTGAGGAACACAATGGTTCTCTGGATTTCTTCTATGTGCCCAGATTCTTCCATAGATTTCCACACTATAGAAAAAAATGTGACTTCCACACTTCCAATCCAATGTAAAGATGGCAAGTTAAGTTTCCTTAATTAGTACCTAATGAGGAGGAGGCAAAAGTAAAACTGTTAAAACTGAACATATTTGCAGAATATTCTAAGATGGATGCCAGACTGAGCGCTGCATGAAAAAACAAACAATTCTCACCTAATCAATCTACCTTATGTATATATAACAGAAGGAAGGATGTTTTCAAATTTAAGCAGGACGAAGTTTACAGGTAACTAGAAACTTTTAGAAATCATAAGGGATCCAAGATGCAAAAGGAATTAAAACGGTGTTGTAATGTGGATTCTAGGGTAGCTGGAGAAGCCCTTCAAATGTTATTTGAAGCAATGGTTCAAACAGAGGAATAGAAGTTATTTGAAGAAAGAGGGCACAAGTAAAATCATGTATTCATTAATTGTGGCCAGTAAATACACTACTGGATGTAATAATTATGTAATCAAAACCTATGTATGAAAGAAATAATACTAAAAGGATGCAAACAATTTTAGCATATTTGAAAGAAAAGAAACCCTGTACAATTGAAGTGGTATTTGTCTCCACCTACTGGTTTGGAGGAATACTATCATTGTTCATGTGACACTGGTTTTTATTTAGTTTTTTACAATTAATTTCAGATTATTTTTATCACACAAATTGATTCAACAATTATTCCTTCTCTTGAGGGAACTTCAGCTCTCAAGGAAATCAAAGGATTGTTAGGATTATTTGAAATTTAACCAGATCAAAGCCTGCTATAGGTAGTCCTCGATTTATGAATATAAATGAGCCCAGATTTACAACTGTAAATCATTGCGGTTGTAAAGCCAGACATTATATGACTGGATTCAACATTACAATTGTTCCTTTACAATGGTTGTTAAAGAATCCATTCTCCCCAAGGGGCATTTTTGCTGGAAACCAGAAGCAAATACCAGAAACAATAAAAAAAATAATCTTAAATTACAATCACATGATCATAGGATGCTGCACAAGGCCATAAATGTAAGTCGTTACAAACATTATCGTGAACCTGGGTATGTGTGCAGCCATTGTAATTCTGAAAATGGGTCATAAGTAGTTTTGGGGAAGTCCATCATAACTTCAACCATTTGTTAAGTGACTGATCATAATTCGAGAACTACCTGTATACATTTCAGGATAGTTAACAACAGTTTTAGTCCTGAAAGTACAATTAAACTATGCTCCAACCCAATCACAGCCAAATTGTATTACTAAAATTAATGTGCATGCCGTGGCTATTATGTAAATTGAGGCTGAAGGGAAGGCCAGAGCAGCCTTAGAAATGTGGTGGGTCTAGAGACTAAGATCTTGACAAAAAGGTCTTTTGTCTAAACCTACAATTTATATTTTCCATGTAAGTTCAACTGAAAGTTTACCAAAACTACAAATAGCACCTTCATATAGAAGGTACAGTGGTACCTCGGTACCTATTGGTAATTCATTCTGGAAGACACAATGAATACTAAAACTGACAAGTACTGAGAAAATCATGTGACTTACCAATGACACCCTATTTTGGCTGGAAGAAATAGCGAGTCACGAGGCAGCTAAAGTCAGCAAGTTCTTCCTTGCGCATAACTACTGGGAGAAAGACGAGTGCCGGGACAAGATTTCTGCTTCAAAATGCGTCAAATACTAAATTCGACAAATATGGATAAAATCAATGGCTTAACATCTCTTTCTTGCTCTCTCAGTTGCATAGACTTTTCTGTAGCTCGGATTTAAAATCCCAAACTATTTTTAAAAATGCACATCAAGTTATTTATGATCCCTTTTTCTCTCTCTCTCTTCTCAGCCCTTTTGTCCAAGAAACAATTGGCACAAATGCCATTAGGTAAAAAAGGAAGTCACCTGCTGACTTAGGTACTTTCCTGCTGAGGATAGCACAGCCACACAGAATGGGTGCCTGTTCCTTTTGCAACCCCTGTGCTGGATCAGATGAGGTTTCTCCAGTTCCTGAGTGTTGAAACTCAACTTAGGCACGCAGGCAATATTAGCTTTATTTGTACAACTTGCCAAATGTAAGCTTTGTGGTCTCACAAAATTCATAGTTAAAATATTAACATGCTGTAAACCTTTTCATTAGAATATTTTTAAACTGCTCCATATTACAGATCCCAAGGTACAAACTGCCATTGCAAAACGACAAGTGGGGAGTGGAGAGAAACCCACGAAGTCCACAATTTTTTAAAAAAAGGGGGGGGAGATGTAAAAACTGCACTCAGTAAGAAACAAAACTCACGTACATAGTCCTGCCTTAACCTGGTGCCAAAATAAATTCAGTGCTGATGCCAGCTAATCCTTCACAGTGAGGGAATTCCATAGCTCAGTGCCAAAGCTGAGAAGACCCCACTGTTGCATCCCTGTGTAATGTGGAATGAAACATATTCCCTAAAATAGGCACAGCACAGTTAAAGGAAGAAAACCCTCTGATCTCCCATCCAAACCCAGCCCTGCTTACATGTCTCTCCCCCCCCACACACACACACCACTAGTTCCCTAAAAAATATTAAGTGTGCCTCTTGGCTACCTACCCAGAGCCAAAATTGGCTGAGTTTGCCCAACTTGTAAATCATGATTTACAAACCAATGTCCAAGATCACATACTACCCCAAATCAATCACATTATGAACCCAGTCACTGGAGTGAAGGGGAGGAAGAAAGGTAGCTAGGTAGAAACACATAGATACACACACACACATGCACAAACACAATACGTTGCCTTCCTCCTTTATTCCTTTTTTTTCAGAAATGCAAAGTTACATTCCAAAGATAAATAATAAAAGACAACAGAGCAGCAAGGCCTGGCAATGCTCCAACAGAAACAATCCTACTTTCTTCTAGGTGTTACTTTTTTCTAGGTGTGGCAGATGAGGGAGTTAACTTTTGCCTATGCATAATGTTAAAAAAATGTGTGAATCAAGCACATATGGTTCTCATCCAGAGTCAATTCTGTACACTTCAGCACTTATTTATCTCTTCGCTAAGTCACAGGCAGCTGTGGATAATATTTTAGGGCAATTCTTATGGCCAGAACAATACCATATTAAAGAATAAAATCTGTACCTTAGCCTAAAGAGAAAGAGTATTTTTGCCCACGGATATTCTGATCTGGGGGTGGGATAGGGGGAAAGCAGGATGCATTTTTAAAAAAAACTTTTGCAGCCATTGCTTAAAAAAGAGTTCTGGCTTCAATTTTTTTGAGACCATTTTCTGAATTTTAAGCTCAGTTACTGAGGTATTATGCAATGCTTGTATATTTTCTCGTGTTTCTGAAGTCTTAAAAAAAAGTCAGCACACAAAGCCTAAGAAGTACTAGAAATAGAGTGTGCTGGTGANCTTCCAAAAAATAGCGGACAAGCGGGGGGGGGGGGGTTAAGTAGTAAAAAAAGTAGACTGTACAGCTTTAGATTACGTACCATTTCATCATAAAGCTTTTGAATAAAAAAAATGTCCACTATTTTGTGAAAAAAAATAGTGAACATAATGTGAAAAAAGTGGACTGTCCACTCAAATAGTGGACACCTGGCAACCCTAGAAGTCCATCATAACTTCAACCATTTGTTAAGTGACTGATCATAACTCGAGAACTACCTGTATACATTTCAGGATAATTAACAACAGTTTTAGTCCTGAAAGTACAATTAAACTATGCTCCAACCCAATCACAGCCAAATTGTATTACTAAAATTAATGTGCATGCCGTGGCTATTATGTAAATTGAGGCTGAGGGGAAGGCCAGAGCAGCCTTAGAAATGTGGTGGGTCTAGAGACTAAGATCTTGACAAAAATGTCTTTTGTCTAAACCTACAATTTATATTTTCCATATCAGTTCAACTGAAAGTTTACCAAAAATTCAAATAGCACCTTTATATAGATTGAAGGTACAGTGGTACCTCGGTACCTATTGGTAATTCATTCTGGAAGACACAATGAATACTAAAACTGACAAGTACTGAGAAAATCATGTGACTTACCAATGACACCCTATTTTGGCTGGAAGAAATAGCGAGTCACGAGGCAGCTAAAGTCAGCAAATTCTTCCTTGCGCATAACTACTGGGAGAAAGACGAGTTCTGGGACAAGATTTCTGCTTAAAAATGCGTCAAATACTAAATTCGACAAATATGGATAAAATCAATCTCTTTCTTGCTCTCTCAGTTGCATAGACTTTTCTGTAGCTCGGATTTAAAATCCCAAACTATTTTTAAAAATGCACATCAAGTTATTTATGATCCCTTTTTTCTCTCTCTCTTCTCAGCCCTTTTGTCCAAGAAACAATTGGCACAAATGCCATTAGGTAAAAAAGGAAGTCACCTGCTGACTTAGGTACTTTCCTGCTGAGGATAGCACAGCCACACAGAATGGGTGCCTGTTCCTTTTGCAACCCCTGTGCTGGATCAGATGAGGTTTCTCCAGTTCCTGAGTGTTGAAACTCAACTTAGGCACGCAGGCAATATTAGCTTTATTTGTACAACTTGCCAAATGTAAGCTTTGTGGTCTCACAAAATTCATAGTTAAAATATTAACATGCTGTAAACCTTTTCATTAGAATAGTTTTAAACTGCTCCATATTACAGATCCCAAGGTACAAACTGCCATTGCAAAACGACAAGTGGGGAGTGGAGAGAAACCCACGAAGTCCACAATTTTTTTAAAAAAGGGGGGGGAGATGTAAAAACTGCACTCAGTAAGAAACAAAACTCACGTACATAGTCCTGCCTTAACCTGGTGCCAAAATAAATTCAGTGCTGATGCCAGCTAATCCTTCACAGTGAGGGAATTCCATAGCTCAGTGCCAAAGCTGAGAAGACCCCACTGTTGCATCCCTGTGTAATGTGGAATGAAACATATTCCCTAAAATAGGCACAGCACAGTTAAAGGAAGAAAACCCTCTGATCTCCCATCCAAACCCAGCCCTGCTTACATGTCTCCCCCCCCCCCACACACACACACACCACTAGTTCCCTAAAAAATATTAAGTGTGCCTCTTGGCTACCTACCCAGAGCCAAAATTGGCTGAGTTTGCCCAACTTGTAAATCATGATTTACAAACCAATGTCCAAGATCACATACTACCCCAAATCAATCACATTATGAACCCAGTCACTGGAGTGAAGGGGAGGAAGAAAGGTAGCTAGGTAGAAACACATAGATACACACACACACACATGCACAAACACAATACGTTGCCTTCCTCCTTTATTCCTTTTTTTTCAGAAATGCAAAGTTACATTCCAAAGATAAATAATAAAAGACAACAGAGAAGCAAGCCCTGGCAATGCTCCAACAGAAACAATCCTACTTTCTTCTAGGTGTTACTTTTTTCTAGGTGTGGCAGATGAGAGAGTTAACTTTTGCCTATGCATAATGTTAAAAAAATGTGTGAATCAAGCACATATGGTTCTCATCCAGAGTCAATTCTGTACACTTCAGCACTTATTTATCTCTTCGCTAAGTCACAGGCAGCTGTGGATAATATTTTAGGGCAATTCTTATGGCCAGAGCAATACCATATTAAAGAATAAAATCTGTACCTTAGCCTAAAGAGAAAGAGTATTTTTTGCCCATGGATATTCTGATCTGGGGGTGGGATAGGGGAAAAGCAGGGTGCATTTTTAAAAAAAACTTTTGCAGCCATTGCTTAAAAAAGAGTTCTGGCTTCAATTTTTTTGAGACCATTTTCTGAATTTTAAGCTCAGTTACTGAGGTATTATGCAATGCTTGTATATTTTCTCGTGTTTCTGAAGTCTTAAAAAAAAGTCAGCACACAAAGCCTAAGAAGTACTAGAAATAGAGTGTGCTGGTGAAAATACAGCAGAATAAGTGTATGATGGTAGATCTTATCTAGGAAAGTTGCACCTGGAGAGGGATGGAACTGATAGCAATGGTGTGTTTGTATAAGCATGCTGCACAATACTTCAGCCTTAGATATCAGCAGAGTGAAAATGTTTACACATAGGTGAATCATCAGATAAAAGAGAATGTAATGGGAGATGAGAAACGATACACGTAGTTTCCCTCGTGCAGTTGCACATATAAATCCAACATGATAAGAAGCGTAATGTGATTCACACATTACCTTTTGGCAGATCTGCAAGAGGTAATGAATGCCATCATCTGCTGTATCTCCCAAAATGACAAAATGGATTCAAATGTGTTTTTTTATATAAGAAAATAAGAGACGGGCTACAAATAAACACAGAACGCAAGATGGTAAAGGCTGGTAAATTAACAAACTTGAGATGTACTGAGCCTCACTGACTTAGATCATTCTTAGAAAATCAACCATACACAAATAGAGCTAATGGAGAAATGACCAAGTGTGTATGTGTGTGTGTGTGATACAAATGGGAGAGAACAAAATGAAGATTTCTGGAGGTGAGGTAGCATTCAGTGTAAAACCACTGGCAGAAAATTGGAGGGATCATCTTAGCATTTCTCGAGCAAGCAAAACCCATTTTAACTTCATATTCATTGTCCACCACTTAGTTCTAGCTAACAACCCTTTCAGACAACCCAGGTTCCTATTTCCAAACCCTTCCAAGTCCAATTTAATGTCCACACAATATTGTCCCGGAGTTCTTCAGACACCAGAGCAAGGGAGGTTTACATGCTGGAAACAATCAGCACTTGGCCTTTTGGTCCACAGTTGAGCATGGAGACAGGGCAGTCAAAAAGTGTTCTGAGTTGTTGGCCAGAAATGGATTACCTTGCCTCGATTTACACTTCTTTCCTTGCGTACTAATAAATAAAAGGGGGTATATTTGCACTGATGTTATGATAGTTTCACCTCATGTCACAAAAGTAGAATTTGAACTCTTTTTCAATCCGCCACACACTAAGGAACGGTTGCTGGAACTGGGTATGTCTAGTTTAACGAAGAGAAGGACGAGGGGGGACATGATAGCAGTGTTCCAGTATCTCAGGGGCTGCCATAAAGAAGAGGGAGTCAAGCTATTCTCCAAAGCACCTGAAGGCAGGACGAGAAGCAATGGATGGAAACTAATCAAGGAGAGAAGCGACCTAGAACTAAGGAGAAACTTCCTGACAGTGAGAACAATTAACCAGTGGAACAACCTGCCTCCAGAAGCGGTGAATGCTCCAACACTGGATGAGATTTTAAGAAGAGACTGGACAGCCATTTGTCCGAAATGGTGTAAGGTTTCCTGCCTGAGCAGGGGGGTGGACTCGATGACCTCCAAGGTCCCTTCCAACTTTATTATTATTATTATTATTATTATTATTATTATTATTATTATTATTATTATTATTATTATTATTATTATTATTATTATTATTATTATTATTATTATGGGGATGACATCATGGAAATGAAGCAAGCAAGGTGTCTTATCCAAAACACTCAAAGCAGCAAAATGTTTCCACCTGCATAACATTGATTGCTACAAACTGATTTTCCCCTGATTTACAGTACAGAGACACTAATCCCGCATTGCGCTCCCATTACATGAACAGCAATAACTCTATGGGACGATAAAGGGTCATTTCAATCTGTGGTTGGATCTGCACTCCCTCACCCCTAAGTTTAGGAAAGGCCCTGAGACTGATAGTATGGATCCTATCCTTTCCTTAGGAGCACACAGCCCTAAGAAAAAGGCAATGTTTCAGATTTAGGGATTTTAAAAAAATGATTCAGATTGCTTCGGGGTACAAACACGCAGGGCTTTTTTTCTCATAGAACGCCCAGAACGGAGTTCCGGCACCTTTTTTGGATGGAACCTTATAGGGTAGGCAAGGCGGGTTGTATGACGTGTGTGAGTTCCGGCACCTTTTTTTTTTTTAGAAAAAAAGCACTGCAAACACGGCACCTGTTTGCAACTCCTGAAACCTTGTACAACTTATCCTGGGATCATGTAGCAACTGCAGAGGACAGCTACAGATTTAAGGAGTTGTAGATAGAGACTCCATCTGCACTCCTGCATACATTGCAGCATTTTTTTTTACTTTAGAATCTAAAGACTTTAAAAAAAAATAGTATTTACACACATGACAGCTAAGCAGGCAAACAAGAGGAAATTTGGAATATTAAAAAAGCCAAACAGCTCATAATAGGAAAAAGATTTGAACTAAGCCTAGCATCACTTCTTTGACAAGCCCTGGTTGAAAGAAATAAAAGTTTGGTATAGTAACTAAGTTCAGAGAGAGTTTACTACTTGGTTGCCTGACACTGCAACACTTGTGACGTTTCCATAGTGCTTAGTGAGACTCTGCTCCTGAATAAGTTTGTTTTCATATGTGTGGTCTTAATCTCTGGAGTCAGCATAGCAACAATGATAACTAATATCAAATTATAATCACAAGAGAGGCAATTGGTGAACCTGAATAACAAGGAATTCTGCTAGTTCTCAACCACAGAAATGAGGCTCAATGTCAGGGGGGGGTGTTCTTATAGGGAGTTGTTTGTGCCTGCTGAAGCCTGTAACATCTGTAGCTCTCCAACACAAAGCTGTTCTGCAAATATAATTTTCCTATCAGTTTTGACAAAGAAAAATTGCTAAATGGTTCTCACTTCTGCCATCAGCGCTCTTGACAAAGTTTTAACAGAAAAAGTATTTTGATATGTTTGCTTCATGTAAGAGATACAAATTTGCAGGAATCAATAGCAGTAAGAGTTGCCAACAACAACAAAGTTGGTATAGTTCAGGGGTAGGCAACCTTGGCTCTTTTATGACTTGTGGACTTCAACTCCCAGAATTCCTCAGCCAGCAAAGCTGACTGAGGAATTCTGGGAGTTGAAGTCCACAAGTCATAAAAGAGCCAAGGTTGCCTACCCCCAGTATAGTTAATTTCAAAGTCATAAAATAATAGAAACATTTAGTTGTGCTGACCCCCGGGAGGAGGAGGAGGAGGAGGAGGAGGAGGAGAAATAATTTGTTCATGAGCCTTTCTAATCATAATTCCTAATTCACCAAGAGAGTTGCATGGCACTGCAAGAGTTTTAAAACAGATTTTAAACAAAATAAAGAAGGATGCAATCCCACACATGCTTACTTGGAATAAATCCTGCTGGATTCAAGTTAAATTACTACAGAAGAAATCTGCATTGGATTACTGTGTTAAATTATGATTGGGTTCAAACGTCCCACTAAGTCACAATATTGCTTATTTGACTGTGGTTTCATGTATCCTGCAAATTCAGCCAATTGGGGCTTATTCAATAAAACCATTATTAAAAACTACATCTGAAAGCAATGTGCAAAGTACAAAAACAGTCATAACTCAGAGATCTACAAACAGGAATAGTTTCAGAGTCGTTCGATGTTTTCTCTTCAGAATATTTACTGGCAATAGTCTATCATCCTTGTCATTTTTCTTTTATTTTTGCCTCCTACTGTAACCTGTAAAACGGAGAATAGTGGAATAATCTTTTTTTCCCCCTCCATCGCAGCTCTGAAAACAATCCCTTCTTAGATGATGCTATCTGCATTAGGAAATAAATTCTCCATCAACACCAACAATTTCTTCCTCCAAATCAAATATCAGCATCAGAGGAGGGAATTTTCTTCTGAACTATATTATAGGAGGAAACGTTGTTTTCAACATTAACACTTTTAAAAACCCTGTACATGCTATATAAAATTGCTTCTAGTCCCTGAATTGGCTTATTGAGACTCCCAAGCTCCTCTCCGGTAGCTGCCTTTAGACATAGGTGCTGTATTCACAATACAAGTTGATGGACAAATCAGACAATCATATTCTCATCTAGCATGATATGCAAGCCCAGTCCACGTTGGATAATAGTATATTGGAAAGATTTGGGGAGGGGGACAGGAGGAAGAGCTGCAAACCGTACAACTTACATGTCAAAGATGTCTCCGCCCCACAGAAGGGAGGATATGGCATGAGAAACATTTCAGAAAGGCCCCTCCCTGGTTTTGCAGAGAGAAAAAAGGAGAGGAGGAGAGAAATAGTTTCAGTCTTGCAAAATTCTGTTAATGTAACCTTGCAATGAAGACAGAGCTAGTAGTCCTGGCTATGCTTCTTGTCTGAACTATCTTGCAAGGCTAACGCCTAATTACTTTATGGCTTCATGTATCATATGAATGAATCCAGGCACTGGAGTAATTGAGTAAATGGTTACATAAACCATGGTTATCTCTGTTTTGCAATGCTGATTGTTATAGGTAGCCCTCTACTTAGGACCATATGATCAGCGACCATTTTGAAGTTATGATAAGGCTGAAAAAAATGGACTGATGATCCGTGTCTGAGGTTATGACCAATACAGCACCCCTGCGGTCACATGATCAAAATTCTGGCACAACCGTAGGGGCACTTCAACTTCCCCCACCTACTTATATCCCCCCTCCCCATCAATGCCCCTTTTTGGCCAGTGCTGGGGCTGCTTAAATCAATTACAGTCAAGGAGAAGAAGAAAGAACTTCAGCTGTATCATTCATCCACAGCAAAAGAAGCTCCTAGTCTGAAAGAAGAAAAGACTTCCCAGGATTATTTTTTTCCTTCATGCTGTCTGTTTTTGATGTGGTTTGCAATTTTCCCGTTAGAGAAGATTAGTCGGGGCAGAAGCAACAAGAAATAAAAAGAACAGTTACCAGCCAGCAACAACTTGGTACAGACAGCTATAGATCAGCAATGGAACATATGCTCTGCATGCAGAAATCCAAAGTTCGGTCTGGGACAAATGCAAAATATGGCTCGTGCTATATTCCTTTCAGGGCTGGGACTTTGGGCAATCTGGAATGAGAAGGGCGGTGTGCTCAATATGCATGACCTACTCATTTGCGTTCCCTGCTCCATAGTTATAATATCCACTTTTATAACATTAACTCAAGTCCATAATCCAAGGGGTTTAGGCTCATCTGATCTACAATATCTTAGGGAGAAAAAAATATCTTGATTTGTAGCTATGCACCTGCTTGCAAAGCTATGCTAATGCTTGTTCAGATGGGTATTTCTAGATCTTCTTCCTGAAGCTTATCCAGTGCTATTTTAAAGCTGCATGAACCACTGGGGCCACTTTCCTCCAATCCTTCTCAAATATCGATAGTAAGCTAATAATATTAACAGAGAAACTCTCTTTATTCTTGTTTGGCTTAGGCTCCCCTTTCTACAGGCTTGGCACTTCTGTCCTCAGCTCTGCTATCTAGGAAGGTGTCCACCACCACTTCTTTGGATTCGAAAACAGGCACACACTGCTTCTTACCAACCCTTTGCCAATATGCTTAACATCAGGTAATTAAAAAGAGACGACCCAAATCGTAAATTGGGATTAAGAAAATGTTGATCCTTCAGTTGCCAAATTCCAGCCAGTATGGATGGACATCGGTAATGAATGCGGTGACTTGTAATTCAGAAGCATTTCCCCATTCCCTACGTTTCCCCATCCCCCCCCCGTGAAGCTTTATATGGATGTAACGTAACAAAAATATTTAGCCAGTTTCCCCAAGCTGATGCATTTCAGATACATTGGATTTCAAGACCTCTTAATGCTGTGGCTTTTCAAAACTGCTCTTCAGTAGGAACATGACAAATAAAAGGCAGCCTCCACTGAGTTTAAGACATGAGCCTGAAGCAAAACCAAAGCAAAATGTTATCGCTACAGGAGATGTAGGAGGTGTTGGAAATGTCAAACGTTTTATGATCCATAACACTGCCGAAGTCCAATATTTTTTTGGCAATAGTAAACAATGAAATCTTAAAAGTGAATAATTAATATGTGCTTGTACAATTTCAACTCTTTGTTCCTTCCCCAATCATTTCCTCCCTGCTGGAGTCAAAGCAATTATATTTCTGACTGCCCTGATCAAGCTTCTTTTTATTCCCTCTTAGCAATACGACACTCAAAGGAGATGCGAATTCCCCAGTCTCAGCGACATATGCAATCTCCATCTATCTCTGTGACAGAAGCCATACATACCAAGATGTTATAATATCCCTGGTTTAAAACAGAAACTGTGATTATAACTCAAGTATGTAAGTATACTGGTATACTAAGGAGAAAAATAGTTTCAGGATGACAGGTTGCAGAGTGCATCATGTGAATTAAGAGTAAGACAGATGCCAGTACACTTGGCTAAAATACTAGCATGGATCCACCCTTGGTCTCCACTTCCATATCCGTATTCTACTGAGGACTACATGCAGATTTCACATGGAGAAAATAGTAATGGTTGACCATGAATAAGGGCTATACTAAATGTCCTTATTCCCATCCTCCCTTCCCCAATGGGGTATCCTCCAGTTATGGGTTAAGTTTTAAGTTTCACGTAGCAAGGCCAAGCTTTATTTACATTGTTTGGGAATCAGAGAAATTAAAGTCCAACGCATCTATACGTCCCCCTCCTTACATCACTGATAAAGTCTCAAATCAATTGTCATGAAAGATTTAGACTAAAATAGAATTGAACAAATTTTAAATGGACAAAGTAAGTTCCGGATCAATGAAGGTGGCATTCAGACTAGTTTTGAAGACCAACTACAATGGAAGCTGTCATTTCTTCTTCAAATACAGAGTACAGAGTACAGAGAAGGCTGCATTAACAGAGGAATAGAATAAAGATCACGTGAAGTGTTAATACCACTTTACAATGCCTTGGTAAGGCCACACTTGGAATACTGCATCCAGTTTTGGTCACCGCGATGTAAAAAAGATGTTGAGACTCTAGAAAGAGTACAGAAAAGAGCAACCAAGATGATTAGGGAACTGGAGGCTAAAACATATAATGAACAGTTACTAGGAATTGGGTATGTCTAGTTTAACGAGGAGAAGGACGAGGGGGGACATGATAGCAGTGTTCTAATATCTCAGGGGCTGCCACAAAGAAGAGGGAGGCAAGCTATTCTCCAAGGCGCCTGAAGGCAGGACGAGAAGCAACGGATGGAAACTAATTAAGGAGAGAAGCAACCTAGAACTAAGGAGAAACTTCCTGACAGTGAGAACAATTAACCAGTGGAACAACCTGCCTCCAGAAGCGGTGAATGCTCCAACACTGGAAATTTTTAAGAAGAGACTGGACAGTCCGAAATGGTATAGGGTTTCCTGCCTGAGCAGGGGGTTGGACTAGATGACCTCCAAGGTCCCTTCCAACTTTTTATTATTATTAGTATTAGTATTAGTATTAGTATTAGTATTAGTATTAGTATTATTACATCCTTACTGGGCTCCATGTTGAGGGACAGATTTCTGAAAGACCCTCTGCAAGAATTCCCCCAAAGGATGATTTGGTAAGATGCTTTTGGACACGTCTAGGTATAGTTCTGAGCACAAGCAATAGCTCTGGAGGAAGAGAAAGATTCGCTTTATATAGTGAATCCAATATATTAAACTATTGGAGCAAGGGATGTTAAGTAGCTTTTTTCCTATATTCATTCTGGATTAGCACTCACTCTGCTTAGCTGAGAGGAAATGTAGGTTGGAACACTTCTGATAACAACAGTTATAGATGCAACCATTTTTTTCTGCTTCACCCCTGCCCTGTACAACTAGGGAAAGGTGGGTGGGTGGGTTGTCATTTTCCTTTAACTCATTTTGCCTGTTCTACAGGATCATTGTACCAAGATAATATCAAGTGCTCTTGTAGAGATATATTCAGTGTTCCTGAGAACTGTGCAAGTTATTGCTAAACATTGTCCCCTAGTGGCAAATGTGGGCCCTACTGAGGAACTATATTCTTCTAAAAGGACTTTCCTTTTGAAGATTAATAATAATAATAATAATAATAATAATAATAATAATAATAATAATAATAATAATAATAATAATAATAATAATAATAATAGTAATAGTAATAGTAATAGTAATAGTAATGTATATTGTTCTTCACTCAAATAACACTTCCTCCAATATCCTCAAAAACACTGATACTGGTCATATTCAGTTTTACATAGCAAACATATAGAATATATAGAATATATACTCTGTGTGTGTGTGTGTGTGTGTGTGTGTAAAAGAGAAAGAGAGAGAAACAGAAAAACATAAGAATATAAGCACCGAGGGTTTAAAAAAAAAACCCAGCAGAATCAGAGATGCTTGATGTTCTGCCAGTTCTCATCTCAATGGGCCCAATCTGTACGCAGAAAGAAGTTAATCATCAGATTTTGCACTTCCTCCAATTTTTGTTCTATAGTGCGCAGATCTATCCCCAATATATAAATGCACATGAAGCTCTGCAAATGAGGATACGTATTTAGAATATGCAATATGTATAGAAATTAGCATTTAATGATAAAATGCATTGAAAATATCCTGTAGAAAGTACTTATATGTTAATTTTCAGTAGATGTTTTGACAAATTGTGAATTAATGGAGAAATAGAATGCGGTAGAACAGATTTATGAATAAACAGCAGTGAAATCGATTTTAAAAAACTAAGATAACTATTTAACTATACCTTGAATTTTAAGTGGGTTTTCACAATTAACAGTTTTTATTTGTTGCATGTAAATGTTATTAATGCATCTGTTATTTGGACATTTAATAAAACTGTTAATAAGAATTAGGGAAAGGGATTCAATGTTCTCTCATTCAGGCTACGTTTTAATAGACACTGCACTGAGATCTAACTTCCTGAAGACTTTATTTCTGAACAAAAGAACGTTTCTCAGGGTTCCTTAGAATCTCCTTTTGATGATTTTGAACACACTTTATTTTTAAAAAGAAATGCTGCTGGTGCTGTTCTAGCTGTCTTCATTCATGGCTGGCTGGGGAATTCTGGAAGTTGAAGTCCACAGGTCTTAAAGTTGCCAGGGTTGGGGACCCTGATCTAATGAAAACACAGGAATCCATGAAGACCATAATAGTCCTGATTGAATAATTAAAAACAGGATATTCATTCGCATAACATGCTACCTGAACATCCAACAAGTTTTCGATTATCTCATTAGTAAGACCAGCGCCACACATTTCATACATGATCGGTTTTTTTACTAGACCAATCAGAATCAGCCCTGATTCAATTTGAAATGGAGATGTAATTTTCAGACAGAATAGGATTCATTTCCATTTGAGTTTATACTTCCACATTAAAAGCAACCCAATTAGATTTGAACCAGTTAAAGATTTGACTAGAAAAAAAAGATGTATCCAAAGGTACAAAAGAAAACATATGTAGATGCTTTATTTTTAGACAGAATGCGAGGAAAGTAACAGGGACAGTAGATCTTTTAGTGAACATTAAACTAGTTTTTTTAATCATATACTGCAAAAGTTTCATTATAATAATGTGTCATTTCTCTTAATACAAAGACAGGAGGACCTCAGGGAAATTTCAAAATTATTCAGCAAGGAGACCAAGTTATTTTTAGTGAGACAGAGCAGAAAGTATACAATATAAAAATAGAACTCTTAAAGACCAGATTTATGCTAGCTAGTTATATTTAAATATTGTTATAATTATGGGGTAGGGTTACTCCTATTACTATCTTCTATCATCTGGAATTTTTAGATTAGGTGGTATAAATATTATTTATAAAAATAGATAAATACTTATTTTCCCATTTAAAGGCTTGGTAAGAATGAATGCCTGTTCAGTTCTTATGTGTGAGGCTTAATTTAATTTAATGTAGTTCAGTTCAGATTAGTTCAGCTTAATTTAATTTGTTCAATTTAGATACCAACTGATTCCAGACCGACTCCTTCAGTGGCTCACGATAAAGCCAAACAAGGCAGTATATACCGTATAATATAAATAGAGTAATAATAAAGAACAAGATGAAGAGTCTGGCCAAAAATACCCACATGTGCAAACATACCAAACAGGAGCCCCGACCCATCGTAACCTACAACTTGGGAGACCAGCCAGGTCTTTAAGACTTTCCAGAATGTCAACAGGGTGGGAGTCACACAGATATCCGGGGGGGGGGGACCTCATCCCAGGCACTGCAACAGAGGAGGCACACTTCCTGAGGCTCAATAGATGACACCGTTTCATTGAAGAGACTGGCCAACCCTGCTGGGTTATACTGGCTGGGCAGAGATGACAGGAAATAAGCAGTCGCCTGGATTACCTGGCTCTGTGCCATGAAAGGCTTTACAGGTGATGACCAGTACCTTGGATTGCACTTTGAACCATCCTGGCAGCTAATGCAGCTTGCAAAGCAGGAATGTCACATGGGGAAATACCAAGACACGTCCATGACTCCCCAGGCTGCTGCATTCTGTGCTATTTGAAACTCGAAGTAGTCTTCAAAGGCAGACACATGTAGAGCACATTGCAAAGCTGAGACGTAAGGTGATTAGGGTATGATCAAAAGGGCCTCCTGATCCAGGAAAAGTCACAACTGGCCTACTAGATGGGATTGTGCAAAGGCCTTCCAGGCCACAGCTGCCACGTGCTCGTTGAGCAAGACCTGTGAATCCAGGGAGGCTCCTAGATTGCATACCATTTTTGAATGGGGAAGTGAAACTCCTTCCAGGATTAAAAATGGAATAGTCCCAGATTCAGGTGGACATTATAATATCCACAGGCACTCAGTCTTGATAGGATTGAGTCAGAGTTATTTTTTTTCCCATTCAGGCCTTAATAACCTCAAAGCACTGGGATAGAGCCTCAACAGTCTCACTTGACCGTCCTGGTGTCAACAGATATAACTGGGTATTATCAGAGTACTGACATTACCAAACCCTAAATCTGTAGATAACCTCACCCAGCATTTTCATATAGATGTTGAACAAGAAGGGAGAGAGCATTGGACACACACACACACACCAAACAACACTGATTAGAACTGGCCCTGAAAGAAAAAGTACCACCCTAAAATAATACCACTGACTCTCAACCTCCAGAGCTGAGCCAGAAGGATAGTGTGGTCAACAGTATGGGAAGGTAATGAGAGAACAATGAATTCAAGGATAGATTTATGACCTCCATCCAGGCAGTATAGCATGCATTGATAAGTAAAATCAAGGCGGTCTCCATACTAATTCCAGCTTGAAACCCAACTGAAATAAATCTAGATAATCCCTTTTCTCCAGGGTCTTCTGCAACTGCAATCTCACTACATTCTCAAAACATTCCCTAAAAAGAAAAGATAGATGATAGGACAAAAGAAGTCTACAATTTGGGGGTTCAGGGACAGCCTCTTGAGAAGGATGCACATCATTGTCTCCTTTTAGACCAGGGGTCCCCAACCCCCGATCCATGGACCGGTACCGGGCCGTGGCATGCCAGCAACCGGGCCACACAAACAAGCAAAGCCCCATCCACGAGATGCAGGCAGCACACAAAACCATGCCCCCTCCGGTCCGTGGAAAAACCTCTCTCCACGGTCCCTGGTGCCCAAAAGGTTGGAGTTCTCTGTTCTAGACTAAAGGTAACACCCTCTCCCCAAAGAGGATGCCCCCACAACATGCACTCAACTACAAGTCTCCTCCCTGGCCACCTTAACTAACCAGGAGAGACCTTGGTCTAACAAACTGGTGGATAAACTAACAAACCAGAAAACCTTGCTCACTTCCCCAAAAGCCAATGACTTCAACTCATCTCAGATCACACCACAAGATTGGGCCTGGGCACCTTAGCCAGATTTGCCCAGAATGCAACCATGCATGGATATGAGCAATGTTATCTGTCATATAGCCAGAATATTCCTTCCAACAGCCTTGCAGATGATCCAGTGGCTGCCCTTGTCCAGTAGAAACCAGGTCAACCTAAGCAAGCCTGCTCAGTGGCTATTGGCAGATACAATAAGGCTGCACTTCCAAAATTACCATAAGATCATTCCTAATACCAGTATGCGCTCTTACCAATGTTTGGTTAAACCTTCCTCCATAGTCCTCTTCTGATGTTTCATCTCTTGCATGAAACATCAGAATTAACTCAGATTAAGGTGTTCTCTTAGATTGACACAGGGAAAGGTTGTGTAGCAGCAATGTGGTTTAAAACTCCAGCCACTACCTATTCCCTCTGAAAACATACCAATTCCATCAGTTGCCTGGGCCCGGATGATCAAAAAAGCCCTGTCTCCCCATAAGAAAAGATGATACCAGTGAGGCCAGAGGCAATTAGAAGTTCTGTCTGTGGTATTGGACTGGTGTCAATGTCCTCCATTGATCACTTCAGATCACTTTGCAAATGAACTGAGATAAACCACAGGTCTAACTTTGGCAGCTGGATTCTGGTATGCATCAGGCCACTGATACTTGGGACAAGTTCATGATCGCAATGATAGCCACAAACCTCTGAGCTACTCCAGATACAATAGCACAAGGTGACAAATTTAAATCTCCATGCACCAGCAGCCTTAGGCATTCCAACATCAGCCCAGCTCAGGCAGAGAAGCCACCGGGTAACACAGAGGGCAGTACATCAGTAGCAAACACAACTTCAACCAGAGTGTCTCACATTCGGTTATCTGTGGAGCAGAATCTCCAAAAGGTAATGGATGACAACATCTCCCCGCTCCAGCTCCTGGTTTTAGTTGAAGAAAAGTTTAAAACTTGCTTTGTTGCTTCTGAGTATTGTATTTTATAGGTAACAGAAGGGCTTGTAAAGGAGCAGATGGTATATGACACCAGTTCGCTTAGCGAAAATGTTTTAAAATGTTTCGGATATTTGTTGGAAATGTAAGCGACAACCAGGCACTTATTACCATGTCTGGTGTATATGCCCCAATGCTAAGAAATACTGGTCTAAGATTCATAGATGGCTGAAAAAGATGATGAAAATACAGATAGAATATAAACCGGAACTGTTTTTGTTAAGAATATTAAGACCTAATTATGGTAAAGAGAATGATTATCTGATACTGCATGTTTTAACAGCCGCGAGGATAGTATTTGCCCAATATTGGAAAAATGAGAGTCTACCATCTGACCAGACTATAATTACTAAAATCTTAGAGTGTGCAGAAATGGATAGATTAACATTGGAGATGAAAGAAAAAGATGATTCACTTTATTTTATAACTTGGGATAAATTTTATCAATGGTTAGAGACACGTTAGAATTTGAAAAGGATCTAACATCTCAGAATAGATGATTGATTTCTAACCAAGTTCTAATTAATAGGTAGATGACATTGTTATTTTTAGTGATTTAGTGATTTTTATCTATTAATGTTGATAGTTAGGATTTTCTGAGATTTTATTATTCATGTTTATTTAATAGATGAATTTATTTGTTTATTAACTGTTTGTAATATGGCTATAGTTAAGCTTATTTTAAGATATTTACTCATTATTATGATCCAGACAGTTGCTTGTTTGTTAAAATATGTGATTGTACCTTTCCTTATTTTATCCTAAATCCCCTATTTCCTTCCTCCCCATCCCCCTCCCTTACCATACCCATATTGTTCCTAATTTTCCCTTATCTATATAAACTCAATAAAATATTGTTAAAAAAAAAAAAGAAGGGCTTGTAAAGGAAGTTCAAGTATTCCCTGTATATGTGAGCATTCCTGAGAGGGAATCTGATCTAAACAATAATAATGACAGAAAGGTGATGACAAGAACTAAATTATAGGAATAAGTAAAGGCTAGCATTTGGCTACTACACTCAGATAACATGTGCTCCATCTAAGAAGTCTGGCCTATCTTTAGAAGGAATTTCATTAGTAGTTTTAGTGGAGTGCCAGTCTAGGCAGGGCACCTTAGCAAAGTTTGGTATATTCAATGCAGGATATGATTATGACAGAGTTGAAGCTTAATGATAAATACTCTACAGACTTTCCCTCATGTGCATTCTACCAGTACTCAAGTTGGTAGAAAAGTATGCCAACATTCATTCTGCCTCAGTAACAAGGCCAGCAACTGGTGCTATCCTGCCAAATTTAATGTGGGCCAAGTTCTGGAAAGAGATTAGGGGATTCCAGCAGTGCTTAGTGCTTGAAATGGCAGCTTAAGGCACCTTTCAAGTTGCTGAGTGACAGGCTGCAGGATGGAAGATGAACCAGGAGGAATTACCCTGGTGCAACAGGGATGTTTCCTGTCACTCATGCAGCATTTCTCTGAAAGCCTGACCTGTTCGTCAGGTTATTTCTAAACACTCGTTAAATGCTCTTCTAGAGGTGACAAATCTCTGTGGTCTGCTACTCAGATCAATGTCAAGAGAGTCTATCGCTCCTCTTAACCCCCAACCTAGCCTTCTCCAAATAAGTGACATTGCAACACTACACAATTTCAGAAAAAAACAAAAAAGTTGGGAATTCTGCAAAGTGCTTTGCTGTCATCTAATTGAATCCACTGTGTTAAAGTATATATCTGCTGCAATTTATGAATGCTTCAGTGCAGTGATTTGACTGAAACTTGGTTGAACAAAAGCACCCCTTCAAAGCTTTGAACAGCCCTATTCTATTCCACCCAGCTGAATGAGCATGGACTTAAGAAACAGGGCTTTGGTGCTGCTTTGATTTTAACAGAAGGAATGGCCCAAATTTTCCCACTATCTATCCCCAGACCTTGCACACACCTTACCCGTTCTCCCTCTATAGATTCTCTCCTGCATATGAGATGAACCCACTCCAACTATCACTTCCACGGTTTTTCCATTCCAACTGCACAGTAGCCTACCTCTGTTGAAGTGGGCTCTGCACCAGGGCCTCTTTTAAACAGAAAGGAGAGTCTACGGCAAACAATTCAATTTCTCCCACTCAGCACTGAGTGTACTGAGATTTTCTGAATACATTTCTATGTCAGCTGGACACAAAAGAAACAAATCATTTCTGGAAGAGAGGAAAAGATGTGGGGGGGGGATGAGGAAAATAGCAAAGATCAGGCTAAATTTACTACTGGGCTTTTCTCCAGAAAGATCACTGGGATTATTAAAGAGGTGGGAACTGTTGTTCATTAAAATAAAACCTCAAGCAGCAAGTTGCCAAATGCTAGTGTTAGCTGCAAGCAATGGCATGGTTCAGTTTGCAATAGTGTCCTCAAGTTGTGCAAGGACTGCTTAATCAAAGCCGCAATGGTCTTACTTTAAGCAACTTTAAGCAATAAACTTACTTTATTTGATTCACAAATGCTACCTGCAGTGTTTTTGTGTGGATGGCCTGTGGTAGGATTCCTTTTACTGACTAAAGAGTAACTGTGTGTTATGAGGCCCTACATCAGAACTCCTCAATGTGGTGCACGTGCACGTCAATGTGCCTGCAGATATCTATTTTGCCACCTTCTAATTCAGATCCCATCTGGCGTGAGACTAGCCAGACCACCCTGGGAGAATGTAATTTTGTGAATGGATAAACTCTACTTCCACAGAACCTACAGCATGCTCTCACATTCTGAATGAACCCATTGATCAAATAACCTTTTATCTACCTATATTAATGAAAGAAGCACTCTGAAGGGTGATGCTCTAGAAACAGGAACTTTTGGAGTGCTTAACCTTTTCTCTGCCAGCCTTCTTAAACCCATGCAGATTTTTTAAATTGCATATTTATGCTGACAGAAGTCTTGAACAGGAAAATAACTGAATGATAAAGGGCTACAGCAACTTTGACCAACTTAACCAACTTTCTTGTTGCCTAGGAATTCTGAAAGTTGCAATTTCCAACATCTGAAAAATGCCAACCTTAGGAAAGCTAGCCTAAACAGACATATAATCCTGGGCTTTTCGAAAATTGTAATTTATTTTTCACAGACAGGTCTCCATAACATACATTTACATTTAACGTTTAAATCCCTTGGTTCCTCTTTGCTTAATGTGATCAGAACAAACTGAACCAACATTCATTTATAATGCTTTATTCTGGATATCGGCACTTAGCACAAACTTTGTTTTATGGGCCTAAATACTCCTTTCTAAATCTGTAACACAGATATCTGTTTGTCTCTATGAATCTGCACAATAAAGAATGGAGGAGGATGCGAGAATTCAGATGAGATTATTCAATGACTTGCAGCCATTATCTCTGGAGAAGGCTCTAATGTTGGGAAAGGTGGAAGGAAAGAGAAAAGAATGATCAACAGCAAGGTGGATGAACTTATTTACAGTGGTGATAAATGCACCTTTGGAAGATCAGAAAGATCAGTTTCGGGGCCAATTATCATGGAGAAATCTATATAATCATTAAGATTCAGCCAGGACTTGATGGCACATAATCAATCAATTAATCAATTGCAACTGTTAAGAGTGGAGGCTATTTAGATGCTGAAAGTTGGAACCTGAAGGACAGCCAATAACAAACTGGCTCCCAGTATCTGTACAAGTCCTGGCCAATCCTGAGGCTTTATACTGTCTACAAATCACGGAGGCTGATTTTTGCAGCCAGCATTCCATCCTGCGTCTGAAGAGTGTTGGGACTTGAACATGTGCAAACACAGCCAGTTTCCCAGCTAACTCCAGGCTGCCAACTACACATTTTTCGTTCAGGCTCCCCAGAGTATTTTGCAAACGGTATTTTTTCTTAGACATATAGAGTGCTGGAACTTATCATCCTCCTCAATCTAGTGACCTCTGAGACTCTGGGATTTAGCCTGGAAACTCCAGGCACAGCAGATGGTTCAGAGAGCTGCTGTGTTCAGCATTTTCTTCCGTCTCTGAAATTATTGACATGCCCTATTTTACAGCTAGAGATGCAGATAGCAACGGAGACATTTGCAAGTTAAGCAGACTCATGATGTAACTAACAGCAGACAACAACAAAACTACTACTTTTGCTTCTTTGGAGGGGGAGGAAAATAAATTGAAACAGATGCCTAGCATAATTATCTCTGGTCATTAAGGGCATTTTCAGATGGATGGCTGCTAACCTTACTAGTCAAAAGACATGGTGCAGCAATTCAGATTTCTTTATCCTTTAATAAATGGAAAATTAAGAAGTGACAGGGAAAAATGGAAGGGTTTCGATAGAGGATGTTGGCCTCCAGGCCCCTCATAAAATTCAGCGAATCAAGAAAAGCAATAGTGCAATAAACGCCTTACTTAGAAGCACTCTAAGCATTTAATCTTATTAACCAAACACACAAATAGCACATTGACTGAAAGGTTGTGAGTTTAAAAACCAGGAGAGGAAAAGCTATAAAGTTCTTGAAGTATTGTTTTGAGATACCGTCCATAAGAAAAGCCAAGAATGAAGAATGATTGCATGTTCTCCACATTACTAGTCTGGGGAAAGGTAAGAAAACATGTGCCGGCAGGAGAGTTAAAAAAAACAACTGATGCACATCGATGATTATGTAGAAAGCTTATCAGTGTGGCTTCAGTGCCAGTTTCCCATAAAGAATATCCCTTTGATGACCTTCTGTGGGATGTGGACAAGGGAATTGGATCTCACTGATTTTCCTGGACTTCCCAATTAGTTTTACATCCTTTTGGATCAGGATTTTAGGGACAGGAACGAAAGCATCCTTTTCCCATAAATCCTTGTTTGAATAACAGGTTCTAGAAAAGGATGCCTTAGGGCAGGGGTGTCAAACTCAATTTCATTGAGGGCCGCATCAGCATTGCGGTTGCCCTCAGGGGGGGAGGTGGGTGTGGCCAAGGTGGGTGTGGCCTACTGGTGGGCGTGGATGGAGTGGATGTGGCCTACTGGGTGGGCACGGCCAGCTCTACATCGTTCGCGTCAAGGGTGCCTGTGGGGGCCTGGGCAGGAATGGGATAGATCTGAGGGTCTCTGGCAGAAGGGGGTGGGACCAGGGCAAGCACCAAGGCATGGTCCATTTCTTCATTCCTCACAAAGGGTGACACCTCCCCAGCATACACCCAGGGGGCGGGGGCGACGCGGCAGGGGCTGGTTCCTCGCTGTTTCTAGGCGGCCTTGTGGAGCTAAGACTGAATGCGTTTCAGCATAGATGGTCACCACAAAATTGTACATTGGCTCCTGGCCGGCCTGGGCCAGGGCCAAGGCAGCGGGGGCCGTTCCCTCACTGTTTCCAGGATGGCTTCACGGGCCACATGAAACCACTTTGCGGGCTGTATCCGGCCCCCAGGCCTTGTGTTTGACATGCCTTAGGCACTTAAGCTCTGTGGATGTTGACTCATGTGTGTCTCTTTAACATGGAGCCCTGCCATACAATGAGTTTTTCAAGTATTTTGAACACGCAACCTTCATGGCTCAAGACATTACCAGCTGACCTTTGGCAAAATTATCTGCTTCCTCCTCCTCCTTGCAAAAGGAAGGCTTTTTCCCCTCCCTTTGGGAATAGATGGCAACATTTCATTGGGTCCTCCTGTTTCTAAAGATGTGGATGCTCCCCCCAGAGAGAATGCCATTTATTTTCCTGGCCTCTCAGCAGTGAGCCACCATGCTTGGTTCGGTCCTGGAAAAACCGCTTTTCTGGCATGAAATTCTTCCTGGGTTGGTTACAATTTGTAATGTAGTCCACCAGCAGAGCTTTACGGGCTTCTCCATGGATTTGCTTGATTGCTTCAAAAAACCATTTTCACCTCAGGAGGTGCTTTTTGCCACTTACCAGCCCAATAAACTCACACACACCGAGTGATAAATTCATGAGAGAAGATGCTGGACACTGTGAAGGGAGGGGGAGATGTTGTAGTGTATTCTTCAAGATTTAGAACTTGGGATGAGGGCAGGAGACATTAAATTCTACACCTGGCAAGACAGACAACATGGATGCTAACGTCCTTACGTTCTATGTTCAGCTGCCAGGTAGCTTCAATAAAAACATGATGGTTGAAGGGATCTTTGCAAGATCAAGTGCTGCAAGCATTCAGGAGTTTTATGTTATATGATTTTAATGTTATCTTGATTGTTTAATGTGTATAGTTTTATGTTTCTGTTTTAACTTAAGAGTAAAAGGTTAATTTACTATATATCTTTCTACCTGCTTTGAGGAAAGTCAGAAATCATTCCCCTCTTTTTTCTTGCCATTTTTTAACTTTTTTCCTTTTTTGATCTCCCCCCCCCATTTTCCCCTTTTGTTATTCTGTATTTTTTTTTAAATATAATAAAGTTGATTTTTTTAAAAAAAAAGTTTTGCAAGTATTTAGGCAACCCAGGCAGAACATATTTTGGCCCTCTAGATGATGAGCACCTCCTTGAGAGAGATGGGCAGTCTAGAAACAAGCAAGCAAGTGTAAAAGGAAAAAAAGTAAAGTAGCAAAAATCCTACACAATTCCGAATACTTCCTTGCTAGAGATTTATTGTGACTTACAGCCTTACCCTGCCATTGCTGTGGCAACAAATCACTAATGAAGACAGGCTTTATATCATCACAGCATGGCTAGGTGACACTACACTATAAATCATTACTGAGGAAATGATCTCTTGTGATAATGGCGAATAAATAAGGGCAAAAAAATTAAAACAACCCAGTGTGAGCCTCCAGGTGTTGGATTGGAGTAGACACTTTCCTTTATTGAGGAATGGGTAAGTTGCCTGATGAGGCTAGCTCTCTTTCACTTATCCTCTAATCATGCACTTTAGGGGGGGGGGGCTTCTAGACTTAGTTCTGCACCAAAGCTCCATTTTTCATATTGCTAACTTTGTTTCATAATCTTGATATAAGGCCATTTCAGTGGTCTATATAAGACAACCTTTCAAGATGATTTGCGAACAAAACTTAATTCAAAACTAATTGGTCTTGTGTTGAAATGATGCAACATGAACAGTTCTTCTTTGGGATGTTCATCACATAAAATTTAGGAAACATTTTATATAACCCCTTTTGGCCTGCTGAATATGCAATATTGGCTATATAAAGATCTACACTTGGAAATTGAATTGTCTATTACTATATAACACCATTCCCCAACCTGAGTCATTTAGAAGCTTGGGTTATGATTCCCATTATTCAAAGCTAGCAGGATAGGCATGCTGGCTGTGGACAATTAGAATTACCATCCAAAAATTGGGAAACACTTTTATATAGAATAGAACATGCTACTGTTAATTAGAAAACATCCATGCAAAGCATATTATCTTTTAAAAGTAGGTCTAAGGGCTTCTTCCCAAAAATGAAAATAAAAAAATCTTACTATGTCATTTGGAAAAAAATATAGCTGCTTGTTTCAGACCCAAGAAAGATTCCTGTCACTCTAAATCTTGCTATCCCTATAGCATGCTTTTGCCATGCATCTCAAGTGGAACTTCCTTGTGCCATTGTTCCTCCAGCTGTACCACAATGTTGAAAGAGCAACACTGTTGCATTCCCCTGGCTGAAATTCACATGTCACCAGCTGCAGGAAAAGCCACTACCAACTGCCACACCGAATATGCCAGAGCTTATTTGTATTGTCTGGGCACTCTATGCAATATTTTTTTTATATTCCCCCCTCCCCCCAATCTATTGACCTAATGAACACTAGATGGCCAGAAAGGGTTTACATATTTTAACTGCAACCTAATAAATTTTCCTGGGATGTTGGTACATGTGAGAAGCCATGTGAATCTGTGAAGTGCTCTTGTACAGGGGTCCCAACCCCCGGTCCGTGGACCAGTATCGGGCCACAGCATGCCAGCAACCGGTCCGCAGAAACAAGCAAAGCCCCATCTGTGGCATGCAGGCAGTACACAAAACCATGCACCCTCCGGTCCATGGAAAAACCTCTCTCCACGGAAAGGTTGTTTGTTGACCACCAGATGGCACCAAAAGGTTGGTGTTTGCATCACTTTATTGCCATCTAATGACCACTTATGCAGCTGCTGGGTAAGTGCTGAAGAGCTTTACAATAGTTGACAAAGGAGTTCTTTTCCTATTTTTTATACAAATGCCTAGTATTTTCTTTTTTTAAAAGTCTGCATTACTTGTTATTGTTGTAGCTATATTTTTAAATAAAATTATTATTAAAAGAATCAAGCCATTGAATGTCCTGTGCCAAGGTATTCTCTTTAAAACAACTAAAGTCATCTTTAGATGGCCTTTGTAGCAGGCTAAAGATGAGACATTTGTTAGGACACATCCTTTTGCGTCTGAGAAGGAACTCCACACCAGGACAAAGACGTTGAATGCTAGGCTCTTTAGAGTCAGCTGCTTTTTTTTCTTATTTCTATAAAATTATGAATGTGTGTGGCTCTTTACAAATAGAAAGTGGACACAAAAATTGTCACAAGGCAGGCCATGGGGTCGGGAGGGAGAGTGTAGTGATGGAGGCATATTAAGTATTCCATGTAAATCTAAGTATATTTGTTTAAAATCCAGTATAGTTTGAAGAGGCTTGCCCCACAGCAATAGTGCACTGTTAATTACAATAGATTATTGGTGTTAAAGACTATGCTTAGAGCTTGACAGAATAAAAAAGTGTATGCAAACAAAATGAAGCAGCTATGGTTTCAAATATATTCCTCTATTTTTGGGCTCCTATGTTACTTTATTTAATGTTATATATCATACATCAAAATGATACAAAATGCAGCCATTCAAATAGTACAAATTACTAATACTTGGGATTACAGGTATTCCTTGATTTATGTCCACAATTGAGCCCAAAATGTCTGTTGCTAAGCAGTTCTTAAGTGAATTTTGCCTCGTTTTACCTTTCTTGCCACACTTGTTAAGTGAATCAGTGCAGTTGTTAAGTTAGTAACACAGTTATTAAGTGAATCTGGCTTCCCACTGACTTTGCTTGACAGAAGGTTGCAAAAGATGACCACATGACTCTGGCACATTGCAAGTTGAGTCACTTGCCTAGTGTCTGAATTTTGATCATGTGACCATGGGGATGCTGCCGACAGTTGTAAGAAAAATGGTCATAGGTTACTTTTTTCAGTACTGTTGTAACTTTGAATATTCACTAAATGAACTGTTGTAAGTTGAGGATTACCTGTATATGACACCAATAATGAATCAGTTCACTAGCTGCCAATGTATTTCTAGACCAGTGGTGGCGAACCTATGGCACGGGTACCAGAGGTGGCATGCAGAGCCCTCTCTGTGGGCACACGCACCGTCGCCCCAGTCCTAGGCCTTCAGCTGGGTTTTATAAAACCTTTTCACTTTAGGCCTCCGCCACCGTGTGCAAAAAAAAAAAAAAAGGTTCAATCAGTCAATTTCAACTTCTTGCAGGAAAAAAAAAGATCTTGCAAAGTTGGAATTGATTGATTGAACTTTTTAGTCCCACCCAGTCTGCCATTACCACCGCAGCCACACCCACCCAATGGGCCACGCCCACCCGGCACCCAACAATGCATAAGTGGGTTTTGGGTTGCAGTTTGGGCACTCGGTCTCTAAAAGGTTCGCCATCACTGTTCTAGACCTAATTTATTAAAGTACCTGCTATCAGTCTTTAAAATTATAAGCCAGCCTTTCAAATGTGGGCTTCCTCCAGATGTGTGTACATCAATTTCCCAACTTGTGAAATTCAGTTCTAGTTGAGATTCACCAGATCACATAATTCTGAGCTATCAACTTAGGTAGCTAAACAAATTAGAACTACACAGCATGCAATATATATGTTATTATTTTACTTATTTATTGAATTTGTATTCTTCTTTTTCTTTGTGGTCTAATCGTTAAGTCTAGAAATCAGGACATTATGAATTCTAGTCCTGCCTTAGTCATGAAAGCCATCTTAGTAACTCTGGGCCAATCACTCTCTCTGTGTCCAGCCCACCTCACAGGGTTGTTATTGTGGGAAACATAGGATGAGGAAGGAGTATTAAGTATGTGTTTATTATCTTGTTTTTTAAAGATTCTGATTTTTGTTTCAAGTTGAAAAGGGGTCTAATAATAACGATGATGATGATGATGATGATGATGATGATGATGATGATGGAAGTGACCTTGGAGGTCATCTAGTCCAACCCCCTGCTCAGGCAGGAAACCCTATACCATTTTAGACAAATGGCTGTCCAGTCTCTTCTTAAAAACTTCCAGTGTTGGAGCATTCACCGCTTACACAAATTACAACTATGTAATTTAGTGCTGATTTTATTACTACCATCAACTTCAAAATTCATGGAGAATAAGGCAATCATTTTCGTTAGTCCTAATGCCCTATATTACTTACAATATCAGAAACTTACCTGTCAATAATTATTGAGAAAATATGTATGTGTGCACATTATCCTACCATATCTTGTGTACTGGCTTTATTGAACCACTTTGGAAAAAGAATACAGTACTATACAAGATAAGCCTTTACTCTGATCCAGCAGAGCAGCAAGGTATGCACTTTTTTCTATAGCAGAGCAGGCGCAATTAGAATATAGTAAAATAAAGAAAGGAAAACTGAGATACAAGGTTCAGTCTGCTTCCCAATTTTCAACTAGCTAATTTTGAACTATTGTGTATTACCGTAGAATAAAGATATAACCTGCACTTGGGCCCATGGGATTGTGCAAATAAGGAAATGCAACATTTGTTTTGAAGCCAATGCAAACAGACCTTAAATGTTTTATTTTTAATCCTTGGTGGTGGACAAAACATACATCTTTCAAAAACATGTATTTTATATATTTAGCTGAACAAGACCTCATTTCATCTCAACATCTTAGCAGAAGCTTTTGCCCTATGAGTAGAATGCTTTACTTTTGCACAGCCACATTTAGGAAAAATAAGGCACAAACTTGCTATGGCCTGGATGACTGCTGCCCTCTATAGGTTTTATTGCATAGACTGCAGCAGTGAAAATCTAAAACAATTCAAAAAGCGGAGGTCTGCCTATGTATGCACATACACCATACATGTTTTGAAAGACTGAATAACAAACACCAAAATTTTTTTTTTATGGGACGGAAGCAGATGTGCTAAGCACATAGTAGAGGAAAGCATTCAGTAACCTAAATTAGTACCTAAATGTGTATGCAAGTAGTCCTTGACTTATGACCACAATTGGGACCAGAATTTCCATTGCCAAGCAAAGCAGTTGTTAAATGAGTTGATTGGATAGGGAGGAAGCTTACATAATAGATATCGTATTCCCCATCCAAAGCAACACAGTTACATAAAACATGGGGTGGGCAAATATGTCCATTTGGAAAAAAATTAAGGAAAAATTAATACTAGTGTAATATACTAGTTACTATTTTTTTCCTAAATCTATAGATTTTTTTTAATAATATCTTAGGGCATTGGTAAAGCTATTACAGTAAAAATAACAACCAAAAATCTTATAAATATATAATCCTTGTGGAATTCAGAGCAAGATACACAAATTTACTTCACACTTCAACCAGAATCACTTAACTCAGGCATCAGCTAGCAGGGTGAGGTTGGAGCTTTCACAAGTACGTTAACCTCATTTCAGAGGTGCCAGTCCTGCAAGCGATCAATACTGCTATTGGAAAAAGAAAATTGGGGGGGGGGGGAGTAAAAGCCCCGAGTGTGGTCGCTATGTCAGCCAAGACAAAATAGCCATAGGACAGAGCCCAGCCATCAGAAAAGGAGACAAAGCATAATTAGGTGGCCAATTAGAGCTGGACAGACCTCCGATTGTATTATCCCCATCCTCATGCCCATGGTATGTATTGTAGATAGGTTTTATGGCGAGACTTGGGCCAGGGAAACAAAACACACCATTTTAACAATGGTACTAAACATGATTTCAAGCTGCTTCGGGTATCATGTGGACATCTTAGCAAGGTATCTTTGGACAGCAATCAGTAGGACATGAGGTCAAGCCCATTGAGTCTACACACTTAGTAGGGAAAAGTACGGTAGATTGAATCTGTTTAGGTGTGTCATGGCTAGGAGGGAGTAGGTGCATTATATTTATTCCATCCCATAAAATCAAGTAAACAATACTTGGGTTTATTTGAATATTTTCTTGTTTGGTAATTTCTTATGCCAAAACAGACAATTTTCGAAGTATAAGGTTATAACTAACCATAATCAGAAAGAACAATTCAAGCATTCCCAAAAAAATCCAACCTTTATCGGTCTCTTCTTTTTATAAAACCCAATATTTCTCTGCCTTTGCAAGCAACGAGAAAAATTTTCAGAGCAGCCGAAAGGCTTCTCTACGTTCCCTCAACCTTGAGGTCATGAGGCATGGCAGGAATGCTGCAGGGGCAGTAGATCTTGTGGTTCATCAACCACACCCATCTCACTATATACTACAGCACACTCTCTCCCAAAAAGAACTTCCTAATTTTGGAAAGCACCAGCTTGGCTGGTTGACAGAGAGGCAAGAGGGAGAGGATGTTGATCCCTTGCCCTCCCCCAACTGGGGCCTTGTGAACTTGGAGAGTAGAACCAAATAATCTAGTCCCTAGATGTTGTTCTAGAGTTTAAAAGTTTAAGCTTATAGTGTTTCTGGAATTTTATCAAACACGTACCTTGCAAATTGAGAATATATATCTATCTATCCGTCTGTCTGTTCGTCCATCCACCCTAAATCCAATGAAATATTCTACACTATCCAAACAAAATGAGAACAGTTTAGAACAATAATTGTTTAGACTTAACAATGGCAGCCAGTCTTTATTTATGTATCCACCTAGCTATTGTCAATTATATTTCTATTAAGTTTGTATAAATAAATCATATATGGAATTTATACATTGAAATTATACAGTGAAACTGGATTCTCAGTGCCTCTACTATAGCTAAGACTGATATTGCAACATTGGGAAGATAAACATATATCCCAATTTACTCAATAGATTAAAGACCTGATTACACTTGCTACCTATGAGAGGACTGCCTATAGATATAGACTTTGTAGGGACAAATATAAGAAAATGTAGGATACATTTACACAAAGTACAGTAGGTTAAAAAAAGCATGATAGTCATTTAAGTGTATTAGAAACACACACACTTGAATACTGTTTGCATTAGATAGTTACATATAGAATTGTAACTGTTTTAATAACATATTAAAATCTTTTTTCTCTCTTGTATCTTATTTCACTTATTTTTAAGCACGATAATGTATTTTTGATTTCTTTTTCTGTTTTTTTTTCTGTTATTATTTTAAAAGCAATATTTAAAAAAAAAAAACTTTGCATAAATAAATCAGCAGATGTAGACATAATTATCCAAACCCTAACCAGACAGTATATTCTATCAGCATTTCTGCATGTTTATTATGTTAAATAAAACACATACATATGCTGTATAAAATCAAATAGCCTGTATTTCTGAGGAATAATCTTATTACTATCCATCCCTCCAGCATCCCAATCGCCTCCAACATATCAAAACGTAGAACTGTAGCTTCAGAAACTCCTGCTGAGTGTCAAGAGATGGAAATAAATGTATAGTCATTTAAGTGAAGGCTTGCAAGACAAACCCAAAATTAAAACTGAGATAATAACATAAAATAGTTAACAGTACTTTAACAGCAATGGTCACTCCATAAATTAAACCTAAATCATTTCAAGTTTGTTTAAACCAAAAGGTGATACAAAGTTGCATCCATCCAGTCCCTAATATTTCAGTATCTAGATTCTTATAAGGCATCCAGTCATTTCCATTTCACGCAGTTATACGGACAAATCCAATTTAGAACTTAAGTGTTTTTGTCCCATTGCTGGGAATGTCTCAGTCAACAGCATCTTCAAATTGGCCATCCTCTGTCACAGCTTTTAAGTGAATCAAAATCAATGGTGCCACGTGGTGTAAGCTTGGGTCATACAGAGGTTCTTCGTGAACTGAATAGGACGGCTCTCCATTGCCATCCCGGAAACCTCCACAGTAGATAATATCGTCTAAATCTAAAGAGGCAATTTGGAAACAATGTAAAATGCTGAACTTAATATATATATGTGTAGATTGCAAAATTACCCAAGCTAAGGTTCTGTTAAATTCTGAAGAAATGTTTTTTAAAAAAATATTATTATGCTCATTTATATTCAGCCCTTCCTCCTGGGAGCATGTATTTTCAAAAGAAAGAGTAAAAAAAAAGTGTTCTTGGACCAATATGATTAGAAAGCTAAGTTAAAACACAGAAATAAATATTACAGCATCTATAAACAAAACATATTATCCTAGGATTCAATTATCCTCTTCATCCAGTTACACCAGGAACAGAAGTCATAAAAATCTTCATGTTACAGAAAAATGTAACTAAATTAACTTTACAAATAAATTGTTTTCAATTTCAACATAAACACTACACATGCTTTTAATTTATAGGCCATATTATATGAAGGACTGCTAATCGACACATTGTGAAATAAGTAATTCATTTCCTTTCCTTCTCCAAGTGATATTTGCTGTCAAAAAACTTCAGCAAGTTCTCTTAAGAAAAAAAGGATCTATGTTTGGTAGCATAAGACTCAGAAAAATAATGCTAGAGACAGGAAAGAAAAATGTGCATCCTTAAATGATAATATGCAACTCTTCTCCACATCGCATCATAGTTTAACATTTTTCAGAAATGAAGAAAAATGGCAATTAAAAGAAGAAAACTTTTTACCATTTAAAAAAAATATATTTCATCCTTGTTACATTATCTTTATGCACAACCTTCTGATAATTACATTACATTCTGATTAAATTTCAGATCTCTACAGAATTATTGAAAAAACAGGCTTCTTCTTTAAAAGATTAAGAAATAAGACAAATCAGGATAAAAGGAACACAGAAAATAATAATAAAAATATATGAGAGTTTGTTCTTTTGCTAATTGAGTATAAAAATGGCATTACACATAAATCATTTAACAACCACTTGTTCAAAGTTATGATGGTGCTAAACAAGTTGTATTAACAGGTCCTCTAAGTTTCAGCCGTCCCACCACTCCCAGGGTCATGTGATCGCAATCTAAGTGCTTGACAATTGGATTGGGATAATATATCCCTTATGCCTATTAGTGTATATTGTTTAGAATGGCTCCCTCTCTGATCACACATTCAAGGGCTTTTCCCAAGAGCATTGATAAGCTGGAAGATGGCAGCAAGCGGCAGTCATGTATGTCAATAAGCAAAGCAAAATGGTTGAAAATATAGT
The DNA here is from genome assembly GCF_001527695.2 of Protobothrops mucrosquamatus. Taxonomy (NCBI): domain Eukaryota; kingdom Metazoa; phylum Chordata; class Lepidosauria; order Squamata; family Viperidae; genus Protobothrops; species Protobothrops mucrosquamatus. The sequence goes on along the minus strand of NW_015387494.1, from coordinate 131,667 downwards.
TTTCTTGCAGGTGAACTCTCCAGCCCACCTTTCCTGTTTAATACATGATTTTTTTTCATTGCTAAACAGTCTAGTAGAAAAGCATCCTGTGAATCCCAGAGACCTTTCTTTTTTTAACAGCAGCAGTTGCATTTTTTTATGTTTTTGAGTCAACCAGACAAATAGGTAGCCCTATAAACTGAATAAATGCATAAATAATCTATCTCATATCTATGGAAAATAAGTATGCGGAGTCCCCACAGGCACTTTTAAAATAATACACAGAACTATGATTGTTATTATGTTTTTTATATTGTTGCCTTTTTATATTGCAACAGTTCTGGTTAGAAAGAATTCCTTGTATTTTCAAATAGGGTTTGCAGAGGACTGTGTTCTTTATTGAAACTATACAACTATACTAAACTTATAGCCCAACTGTGTATATTTAGAGAAAGTTACTGAAAGAGTACAATGGAATTATTATCAATAAATAAAATGGCAATGAAATTAAACTATCAGTATTTGTTAAATATGCAAAGGAAAAACTAGGGAAGCAGTATAAATATTTGAAAAAAATCTTCACAATATATGAAATAAATAAATGAATAAAAAAAGGAGGAGATGCAGCTCCTACACCAATTATTTACTAGCAAATGACCAGGCCTTTCTACTCAAGAATTTCTATCATTTAATTCCAAGACAGAATACAATTTTAAGAATTAATATATTTATATTCTGATAATACAGCTTCTTTCAAATTAATGATAATGGAATTACTTAGCTGCAATTCTCTCTCTTCTCTCTTAACAAGCTCCCAGGTATTTATTTCATCTCAGAACTGTCCCCACTATAATCTGACAATTATTTAGGGCCAAAAAGAAGATAACCTGGATATCTTGTAGGGAGCCACACTTACACACAATTAGATTTCTTGAATACATATAATTCAATATGTGTTTAGCCTGAATATATATAAAAAGGGTAAAGGTTTCCCCTACCAGCAATGTCTGACTTCAGGGGGCAGTCCTCATCTCTGACTCACAGCCAGAACCAGCTTAAATAATTCTATATGCATTATTTGTATGAGATCAGTAACATTTTAATCTCTCTTTAAAATTTGGATACAGCCTAGAAACTCATTTCTGAAACATGAGATACAACTGTGCTCTCCATTTTCTCATATAAAGTACCAAGAAATTCATATATCAGAGCTTTAATCTGTCCAATGAGTCTGACAAATGCATCATGTATTTTTCCCAGTCATTAAGTTTCCTAATTTGTGTTTGAAAAAAATCATAAATAAACCTTCCCTTACCATAAGAGTTTTTATTGTTTTCAGAGTCTGCCATCTCCTTATCCCAGTCTTCTTCTTCTTCATACTGGGTAACTGTTTTCATTTCAGGAAAACCAGTTTGGGTAGCCACACTGCAATATTCATCAACTGATTCCCAGTCTTCATTTTCTGATTGAAAGTCTTCAAATTCATCAGAGTCCTCAAGAATACTTATTTTTGCCTCCACTTTTTCTGTTAGCCCTACAAAGAATGTAGCCATTATTTAAAATATAGGAAAAATAGACAATCATAAGGATGATTTTATATACTAGGGGGCCAGAGAACAAGTACAATTAATGTTAGGCTGGCTCTATGCAATTTATTTAATAAGACAGTTACATTTAAAGTTAGGTTTTGACAAGACAGCAACTACCTCCCTTTATTACCCCTTGCCCATTTCACCAACCAACATCAAGAGAAAGGATGGCAGTTATTGGGCCTGAATTAACCACATGAATTGCAAAGCACGCTCAAGGAATACATTTTGCATTACCCTCAGATTTGCTGTATTAGTTTCAGGAACACCTGCTAACAATTTCAAACCCAGCAAAGGCCCAAGCCATGCATAAGCTTCTTAGACATTTTACCTTTCAGCCACTATTAATTAATACTAATGCAGAATGCTAGGAGAACATTTGCCTGCACCACTCAGAAACCCTGGTATGATACTGCATATGATAACGCAGGTTTAGTAATAGCTTTTAAAATCTAGAGTAAGCAATTGCTCATGTTAACCAGTTAACTGCTCAGAAAAAGCTTTAGAAAAAAATTAATCAAAAGGGGGAAAAAAACCAAGCCTTTGCCCAAACAAATGTGACTTTTTCAAGCTGTGAAAAACAATACTTCCCTATTTTGGAAGCTAATTGCTTGCTTGACATATGAGGGGAACCAATATTTGAAGGCTAAGATTTCAGATGCTAGATGGAAAGAGATTGTAGTAAGCTATATAGCTTTTCTCTTCTCGATACCATATAATATTTCTTCGCCTCACCCCTACTACTGTTTTTCCATTCAGAGATTCTTAAACAAATTGACCAATTGTAAAGAAGAAAAGCCTCCAGCAGTGATCTAATATAACCTAAGCTGCTAAAGGGAAATGCTGATTCATAGGTCCCTGTCTTGATCTCCCCTTTTAAACATATCAATAAAACACTTCAAACATTTGATGACTGGAGTTCTATAACCATTCTCATCTCTAGAAATGGCAAAAGTAGAAATCCTTCACAGATAGCCTATAAAATGAGCTTAAAACATTATATGCCCATTTCCTCGTTGTAAGTTTTTGGATTGGGTATATCAAGATAAATTTTTAGCAGAACTTAAGAAAGGTAGTGAATCAGCGTGCCAATTTACAATTTCTAACAGAAAAATACAAATGTGAGCAAAGTCACTCTTTATACATAGTCTTTACTGTATTTAAAATAAGTCTTCAATTTTATTTCAAGGAACAGACTATGATGAAAAAGTGACCAATGGTCACTCACTCTAATTAGGATGTAGTATGAAAACACAATCACCAAGTCAGATGAGATAGAGCTAGCTATCTTACTGCAGATGTTCCAGTTCATTGAGGCACATTGCATTCTAGCACCCTGTGGTTCAATATTTATGTGGACTTCAGTGGTAGTTGCTCCAACCATTCTAAATTCCATCTAAACTTAAAGACTTGATAATGCTGCTATATGCCAATGAACCAGCTATTCCAGGGGTGTCAAACTCAATTTCATTGAGGGCCGCATCAGCATTGCGGTTGCCCTTGGGTGGGCGTGGATGGAGTGGGTGTGGCCTACTGGGTGGGCATGGCCAGCTCTACATCGTTCGCGTCAAGGGTGCCTGTGGGGGCCTGGGACAGATCTGAGGGTCTCTGGCAGAAGGGGATGGGACTGGGGCAAGTGCCAAGGCATGGTCCATTTCTTCATTCCTCACAAAGGATGACACCTCCCCAGTATGCACCCAGGGGGCAGGGTCGACGCGGCAGGGGCTGATTCCTCGCTGTTTCCAGACGGTCTTGTGAAGCTAAGACTGAATCCGTTTCAGCATAGATGGCCACCACAAAATTGTACATTGGCTCCTGGCCGGCCTGGGCCAGGGCCAAGGCAGCGGGGGCCGTTCCCTCACTTGTTTCCAGGATGGCTTCGCGGGCCATATGAAACCACTTTGCGGCCTGCATTCGGCCCCCGGGCCTTGTGTTTGACATGTCTGAGCTATTCTTTTGCTTCCCAGATGGCTCTTAAGAGAAGCTTAGCGATTTAGCAGAATAAAAATAAATAAATATTTTAAAAAGGGAAGTCTTATAAGCAACCATTTACAAAACCAAGATTTAATTTTCCTGAGAAAAAAGTCCCTATAACAAATAGGAAATAATAAAACTGAACATGTTCCAGATTTTAAATACCTTGGCATGATTTTTTAACCTTCCAGAAGTTGAAGGGAACAAATTAGATTCATTGCTGCCAAAGCTAACAACAGTGCCAAGGCAATTCTGGGCTTTTTCCACTCTAAAGAGAGTAGCTGCATAATTGCTACCATCAAGTTTTTAAAAGCTAAATCTATATTTCATATCTTGTCTAGTTCACAGGTATGGGCCTACAATGATCAAATGCCTTTAAGTACTATTTAATCCACAGTACTGATGATATCTGGATTTACTGATTAATAAGAGCAAAATATTAAGAGAAGGGGAACCACATTATGTAATTTTGATTGGGAAAATGTTTTTAAATGTTATATCTGCTACGAAGAATATCAGAAGTGGCTCCCTTAACTATATTCTTATTTTCGTTTTCTATTTGTCCAAATATTGAAGCTGAGACATTTTGAATTGTTTTTTCCTGTTCTATTTTTATTTGCTATGCTATTCTATTTCAGTTTATCTTATTTAAGGTTTCTTTTTAATTCCAACTTTTTAAGTCTCTTGTGACTAATTCACTGCTTCTATTTTATGTGTAATTGTTTCTTCTGTGCTTCATCTTGCCAGTAAAAGGCTTAAACTAATAACAAAATTTACAAAATCCAACAGTAAAAGGACCAGTAAGCCTAAATAGTTTGGTAAAGTAAGCCGTGTTGCTGGAGTTTGGCTCACTGAATTAAACCATAATGCCAAGTTGTATTTCACATACAGTAGAAGCCTAGACATGCATAAAAAGACTGCCATCAGCAGTCAGTCACACCATACTCATGCAGACTCTCCCACCAACTTGTTCAGTAACATCTCTACCATTCAGTTACTAATAGCAATAGCACTTAGACTTATATACCGCTTCATAATGCTTTACAGCCCTAAGAGGTTTACAGCGTCAGCATATTGTCTCCAACAATCTGGGTCTTCATTTTCCTCGTGCATTGCACTGTGTAACAGCCAAACAAGGCCTATGTCCAATATGCAAATACACTCATGCAGTGTAGTATTCTACAACTGAGCTACTGTTTCCTCTTCTAGAAATGCAGCTACTTTTCTCTAAATACCTTTCCCAGGTCTCCAAATGAAAGTCTTTGCCTTCTTTACTTCAACTTCCTCCTGTTCAGTAATGAAGGATCCATTAACTTTCATCTGCAAAGCAGAAATGCTTATTTTTAAAAAAATTAAATGATTCCTACTGTTTTCATATAAATGCTCCTGAAATTGCTGGATAACAAATATTATTCTTGAAAGTTGGATTAAAGCTGTCTCTTTTTTATAAAGGCTGGCCTTAAGTTCTTGTTATTAAAATATGGAATTGATAATACATTTTTAATGTTAACTTCAAAGCAAGAATATTAAATTTTAAGTTGCTAGTTAACAATTACTTCAAATATCTTCTTGAAAAATAAAGCTTGTGAAGCTTGTAAGACCAAACTTTCTAGCTGTCATTAAGAAGCAGAGGCAGATGCCATAATACTGTAATATTCTGTTCCCTCAGTTCAGAATTGCAAATAATGCAGTCACAAAGATGAATTCTGTAACAGAAATTTTGCTTTAATGTAGGGTTTTAACAAGTTCATCTACACAAGTGCTCCCCAAACCTGGATAAATAATATTGGGTAAAAGTGGGGGTTTTGGGGTAATGACCACAAACCCACTACATCACAACAGGGATATTTAAATGCTTTCTGATAAGTAATTTTGGGTAATGAAGGAAAAGGTTGGGAAGCACTGATCTAAAGTAGGAAAAAAACAAAAACCTCTACCCAGACAGTTTGGACCTGACCAGATGACAATGCTGACTAATTTTTAAGAATAACACTAAGAAATCCATGATTAAATGTAAATATTTTTTCAAGGAATAAAAAATCTACAGAAAGTAGATGATTTCTCCAGATCAGGCATAGGCAATTTTTTGGACTGCCTGAAATGTTTAGAATTTTAAAAGGGTATTATTTCCATTTACAAAATGGCAGCTATTGATGGATTTGCCTCTTCACAAAATGGCTGTTCCATGCATGTAGCTCAGGCATGTCAAATTCGCGACGTCAGGTGACGTCGCGCAACGTATCTTGACTTTTTCCCCATTGCCAGCAATGGGGTGGGTGCAGTTTCAGTGTGACACATCCGACCCGTGGGCTGGCAGTTTGACATGCCTGATGTAGCTATCGTATCTATCGTATCTATCGTAACTGAGATTTCTCTCTGTTATCCATACTATAGCCATACTCTCTATGAATTCAGAGTAGTTTTGTCTTTTTTTTTCCTAGACAGAACAGCACTGAGATACACCATGCTGGCTTTCTAAAAGTGCTCATGGGACCGATACACAGTCCACAAGCATTCATGTAAACAAATTTGATCTAAAACCTAAACTAAGGCTTTACTTTGCCATGTGGATATCTCCCATGTATTTATTTAAAAATAAAGTTAAGAAAAGAGAGCAAGGTCAAAGGAGGCACCATTTCCTACTACTCCCCAAAATATGAACACGCAGATAAAGGAACCATGTTTGTCTAATTCAGTAGAGTGTCTACTTGTTGGCTATAGCTCTCCAAGATCCCATCTTCTAAAACCTAACATTAATGGGTTAAGAATCATGATAAGACGACCAGACTTTGAAAGTACTATCACATTGCAGTGTTCATGTACACAATTTAAAATATTAAAAACAGAAGGCATACATTTTAAAAAAAAAATTAAATATAAGACAGCTAACCTGTAGAACACGAAGAACAGAATTTAAATTGCTGCCAGGGATAAAAACTGTACTCAGGGATAAAAACATTTTAATTATATAGCATGTTAAAGTAATTTCTGAAGGATGGCAGTTTGATTTTCACTGGGTTTCTGCCACTAGCATCTAGAATTCAAAAATTGACAGTAATAATCCCTGATGTCCATCTGATTTCTTTAAAAAAAAATAATGACAATTTTCAGTAAAGGTTCTTTTCCTAGCAATTTTCAGAGGAATAATTTGCTTGTAAACATACTAGAGTTTCCACACTATAAGATTTCAGTTGACTGCATTTTCGTATTTCATTTTATGAGTATGGAGTGGGGAGAATGATGACATGACACAATGCCGTGACTTAAGCAACTGTGTCAGGCTTTGTAATGCAACTACATTATATTTTACAATAGCATTGTCATGAAGACATTATTGTAGTTTGTTACAGACACCATAAACTCCAAACTAGTACCTTTTATAAGTTTTTTAAGTTTTCAGCAATTCTTAAAGCTGCTTACCTAATCAGATTAGAGAAGGTGTCATATTTCGTAAAGGAGCAATAAATACCAGCAAGCTTACAGCCTAGGAAAAAGCTGGTTATTTTAAATCATACTGTATAAAGTGCATGTTCCTTGTTTCTTAGGCCTTGCTGTCCTTATTTGTTACCAATTGTGAAGTCAATTAAAGTCACAATTAGCAAAATTCTCTGCAAATCTAGACTGTAACATTATTCTATATTAACTTTTACTTTTATTTCCACGTAACACATCTTTTTTTTCAAAATGTCACCATCATCTGTCATCATTATCTGTTATTTCTTGGGAACCATAGTTTTACCCTACACTATTACAGGTAGTCCTCAACTTATAACATTTAGTGACCGTTCAAAGTTATAACGGCACTGAAAAAAGTGACTTATGACTGTTTTTTCACACTTACAACCATTGCAGCATCCTCATGGTTACATGATAAAAATTTGGATGCTTGGCAACACATTCATATTTATGACGGTTGCAGTATCCAGGATCATGTGATCTCCTTTTGCAATAGTCTGACAAGCAAAGTAAATGGGGAAGCCAAATTCACTTAATAACTCTGTTACTAACTTAACAATTGCAGTGATTCACTTAACAACTGTGGCAATGAAGGTCATAAAATGGGGCAAAATTCACTTAACAAGTCTCGCTTAGCAACATAAATTTGGGGCTCAATTGTGGTCATAAGTCAAGGACTATCTATACTTTCATCTCTTACCTTCCCTTGCGTATATTCTTAAGCACTGTATTACTTTAGAACCATTTAGTTTATGTATTTATTTATATTTCTTATTTCTAAACCACCCATCTCCCTCAAAGATGAATGAAACTGCTATTTAAACATCTCCATGTTTAGTCTCACATCTTTCTCCCTCAGGATACTATTACTAAACCGTCTTCCACACATCCAGCTTTTTGATTCTCTACCTTTTATGACCATTACCCAGTCCTTTCAATGTCCAATTCTATTGTGAGGGTCCATGAAAGGTTTAATAATACACTAAAATGATTATTTTTTAAAAAAAAATCTGGGCTGTGACAATTCTGCTTCTCCAAGAATTTGAAATCTTACACATGCTGCCTGCCCTTATTGTTCTTCAGTCAATCTGTGTCTGATGCTTCATCACACAAGGACTCTTTGCATTGCAGAAAAATTTGATGCATGTCAGCTTATCTAAATGCACCAAATAAATGCCAAAACTGTTCAAATAGATATCAAACTGGAAGTTAGATGCAATGCTAAATAGGTCACTAGGAAGCCTATCAGTGTGTGTGTGTGTGTGTGTGTGTGTTATGTGAGAATTTTAAATTAACAACAAAGAGGCAGGGATCTTTTTAGTTAATCGGAATGCATGATATAATTTCCACTGAGATGGCAACCCTGAGGCACAAATGGTTAAACATCCCTTCCTGGTGCTTGCTAATAATTAAAATCAATTGCTTGGGTTCTTAACTACAAAGCCAGTTTTATGTGTTACTACACCCATATGATCAAGAATCAGATTGGGCTTAAATATATCGACAAAGAAACTGTAAAAAAGTAAAGTATGAAGAAGAACCATCCTTAAACTTCAAACAAATCTGATGCAAAGATCCTCACAGCCATACGATTAGAATATGATGCCATGGAGGGTATGACAGTGTTTCTTCAGCCACTTCCAGCCACTGCTTGGAAGGGATTATCCGACCCCTTAATGCATATTTTTCAACCCGATGTGTCTTCCTGGTGCCAAACCTGTGAGAGTTGTAGACCCACAACTTGTTGTGAAGACTTACTGTACCAGAATAGGGAAAGCTTTCTTAAACCTTTTTACCTCAGGAAAGATGCATGGCTGCCTAATCATATTCAATCAAGCTCCCTCAGCACTTCCGTTGCATTTAAAAGCAACAACCCTCAAAGTAGCAAGTTACATCTCCTAGTAGTGAAATTAGCGTGCTTCAAATTCAATTAATTCCACTCGTCACGGATAGCGTTAAACGGTCGCCTTCCTTTTATTTATTTATTTATTTATTTATTTATTGTTCGAATTTATATCCCGCCCTTCTCCTTGCGGACTCAGGGCGGCTTCTCCCCCCCCCCCTCAGTAACGCTCTATTTTAATTTCAAACATTGTGCTTCGTTACCTAGCGAGGAGCGGGAATATATAACGTAGACCCCACAGTCTGACAATGACCTGCCTGCTTCTTTTTTTGTTTTGTTTTTTTTAACCTCGTCAGTACAGAAGCATCAACTCGAAAACCCGAGTTTTGAAATGCCACCTCGGGCCACCAAACCAACTATCGCAGGGGTGAGGCAACCTTGGCTCTTTTATGACTCGTGGACTTCAACTCCCAGAATTCCTGAGCCAGCCATGCTGAGGGGAAAGGGAGAGGTTTCCAAGCTGAGCCATGCTGGCTCAGGAATTCTGGGAGTTGAAGTCCACGAGTCATAAAAGAGCCAAGGTTGCCTACCCCTGAACTATCGCGTCTCGTAGATAATATCTGCATTATGTATTATCTACAGCTTCACAGTAAAAAGGCAGGTATAAGCGGCCTCGCCGTTCTCCACTGAAGAATAAGCGTTTCACAGAACCGGTTCCTAAAATGCGTTTCCTCCTCCTGGGAAGCAAAGCCCTTCCCTCCCAAGGGCGCCTAAATGTTCCCTCACGCTTTGCGCCTCCGCTGATCGGCTGCAATCGCCCAGTCCTTGGCCCCGCTGCCCGGCCCTCGCGCCCAGAAGCGTCACGCGGGCTCTCCCGCCTCACCCTGCAATCTAGGCTACGCCCCTGAGGAGCAGCCGTCTCCATGCCCGGCCGACGGGGGTTGTCCCGACTCCGTCAGTCGCCCCAAGCAGACACACACACACACACCCCCTCCGTTCCCACGAGAAAACGCTGCAAAGGCGCGCCTCACGTGGCCAGCCGAAGCTTTGCACCCAATCCGCGGCCGGATCTATTTGACTCGGCGCGCGCCTGCTGCGGCTTTATATACGTACTGCTCAAAAAAATTAAAGGGAACGTTTTACCATGGAACTGAAGGGGTTTGCGTTCCCTTTAATTTTTGTGAGCAATATATATATTGCTCTTCCAATTTTACGCGGGAGAAAACCCGAACAACTAAAGACCTACATACAAACACCCGCGAAAACCTCAGAATATATATATATATTTCTGAGGTTTTCGCAGGTGTTTGTATGTAGGTCTTTGGTTGTTCGGGTTTTCTCCCGCGTAAAATTGGAAGTGTCTTGGCGACGTCTCGACGAAGTCCCATTCGTCATCTTCAGGCTGGTGTCTTCAGCTTCGTGCTTCTCGCCCACCAGCCCCTGCCGGTCACGAAGCTGAAGACACCAGCCTGAAGATGACGAATGGGACTTCGTCGAAACGTCGCCAAGACACTTCCAATTTTACGCGGGAGAAAACCCGAATAACCAAAGACCTACATATATATTTACCTACATATACATATATTTTATATATATATATATATTTAAATACCGCCTTTTTTCACATACAACTCAAGACGGCGAAGGTGCAGTACCAATGAAGGTAGTCCTCGACTTACGACCACAACTGAGCCCAGAATTTAGGTTGCTAAGTGAGGAATTTGTTGAGTTTTGTCCCATTTTACAACTTTTCTTGCCACGTTTGTTAAGGGAATCGCTACAGTTGTTAAGTCAGTAACACGGTTGTTAAGTGAATCTGGCTTCCCCGTTGACTTTGTTTGTCAGAAGGTCACATGACCCCGGGACACTGCAACTGTCATAAATATGAACCAATTGTTAGGCATCCAAATGGTCATACATGTGAAAAATGGTCATGCGTCCTTTTTTTAGTGCCATTGTAACTTCAAACAGTCATTAAACGAACTGTTGTACCTCGAGGACCTGTAGTCCTTCCTACTCCTATTTTCCCCATAATCCTGTCAGCTGAGTTGGGCTGAGAGAGAGAGTGCCAGTTCTGGGAGTTGAAGTCTGTATCTTAAAATTGCCAAAGTAGAACAATCTTGGTCTATGGGTGCATTCAAAAACTTTTAATGGTTGAGAGGATTTTGGGAGGAAAGGTTTGTTAATTGAAACCCCCTCTTCTAAACAATGAATACAGGCAAAGGAATGGTATCATCCCCTGAACGTTGATGGCTGGTCATGCCAACATTTAAAACCTGCCTTTTAAGACTGCCAATATTGGAAAGGTATGCAAATGGGGGTCAACGCTAAACCAGATTTCTGCTGTTGAAGAAAGCCAGGGAAGCAAGGTTAAACTTCATTTTATGCACCCCCACCTTTCCATTACTTATGGGAGACTACCTTGGCTAAAGAGAAAATGTTAGTTTTGATGAAAATCCCCATTCCTTGGAGTTACCCGTAAACTCCATCCAGGGATCTTTGATTTCAAGGTGAACCAAGCCCAATAAAATCTGGTGCCAGCTGTGCTTCCTCAAACAGGACAACAACAACAAATGCCCTTTTATGTTATGTTAGGCTAGGCTAGGGCAATTGGATCTCTGCTGGATGCCTGATATTTGTTTCATGTGTGGCCCAGATTCATCTTCTGCTTGCTGTTTATGCGAATGGTTTTTATATTTCCTTGGATTGTAAGCTGCCCAAAATCAGTCTGGAGTTCAGTGACACCAAGTTGAATAAATTATTTAATACTTAGAAATGCTCATTTTTCAAAGGTGAACCCTGACATTGAAAACAAGTTTCTGACGTTAACATTCTGAAGTCTCCCCCAACATAAAAATCTAGGTTTTCCTGGCCCAAATCTTGGTTGTGTTAGCCATTTACCTCATAGACATCTCAGTTTAATCTTGATTACTAATGTCAAATCTTTTCACAAATAATTGATCAGGGGTAGAAATCAAGAATAAGGAAATAATTCAAGGAACTGCACATCAAGAGATTCAGAAATTTTAGGCAAGAAATTGCCTTTATTTCTTAGTAATAAACCATATTCTCATATATAGATATCTTTGACTAGATTGGTTGTTATAATATGACCTCAGTAAACTATAAACCAGGTCACAAGATATCAGAGCATAAGCCCAACTGCTTCTGAGGGCCATTTGACTTCCCAGATCAAGGTTGTATGCTATTAGAAGTCTATCCTAACAGAAACTACCTAGCTAGCTCTTTCAACTAGCCCTTTCAGATGCACAAAAGGGGTTATAAGTTGAATTTATCCATCATGCTAAGGTAAAAGGTGATTTTTGGTGGTGTTTCAAAAATCTAGTTATTTGGGGGTGTTTTGCAGTTAAAGCTTAACCCAAAGTATGAACTCAGCCACTAAGTTACAAACTGCATTAAGCCACAATGGTTTGATTCTTGCTTTGTGATGTGTGAATACAGTTAAATAAAACTGTAGGTTTGATAATCTATATACTACTAAAACCCATTATCGTGACCTTTAACTGGATGAAACAGTGCATCATAGGGCAAAAAGTTTGGAACCAAGGTACCTCAAATGAGCTAATTTACAGAATGTGTCCAGAATCTGGGACCCATGATTCCTAGGAGAATGAAATTTGAGAAAGCTGGGACTGCTTCCGTGCTGTTGCTGCACTGCTGCTGTGGTCACATGATCTCCATTTGCCATTAACAGTTTCCCAGCCAGCCTTGCAATCCCTCGCTGCCTCCCCCACCCAGAGCAGCTACTTACCTGCCTGCTGGAAAGGTAAGGGAAGAATGCTCCCTACCTGATTCCCACAAGGAAATTCAATGAGGAAATCACTCTTGCTCCCATTGCTTTTCCCCCCCCTACTCTTGGGTCATTCTGTTTCTGTTTAGATAAGGAAATATCTCTGAAACAGTGATGCAATGGGGCATGGGTTTTCTAGTACTGATCATTCACTAATTGCCTGATGATAACAGCTTGTGAAGATTGTTCATTAATTAAAAAAAACAAAACAAAAAGCTCTTAAATCATTTTGATTCTGCTGTGAAGGAAAAAAAACATTGGTAGCAGCTTGTTCTTTTGATGATGCTCTTATGTGCATCCTTATGTTATCAACTGGAAGAAGACATCTCTCAAATTTCACATTACTAATGTCAGCCAGAAGGAATGTCTGAGTGTTCACATTATATGAAATATATGTTTAAATGGATGACTTTAACTTATTATCACTTCTCCATTTTTCTTCCAGGTTTCTGATTGGTAAATTTACTCCAGACCTTGGTTAGTCATAGCAATTGGAATGCATTCAAATGATGATCTCTTTTAGTTCTAGGCAGATTCTGATTAGGTAAAAGAACTTCTGAGAGATATCCAAGAGTAAAGTTTAGAGACCCACTTTTAAGTCATCACTTTATACCATCCCCTCACTAAATATTTTCTACAGTTATTCTTGCTTAATTTTTTCCCATTCTCCCGTGCAAAACCCTGCATAGGTCTCCTTCCACGAATTGCATATTTGAGACCTCCCTTCAGTCTTGAAATAATAGTTAAGTCTGTGTATTTATTTTCTATAAGGCTTTGCTGGTTGCTTTGGAAATGCTTCAGATTGTTGTGTGGCTGAAATGCCCAACCTAGACAGAAGAGATGATGTCCAAACTTTTGTACTTGACATATTCAGTTTTTTTATTTTGAATCTTTACATAATGAGTATGGATTCATTTTTTTAAAAAAAGAAATGTGCCTAACTTGGTAGAAGTTAGCCTAACTTCACTAAGGCTTTTTTTCTGTTCTCTCCCCCTCCCTCCCATATGCACCAAAATACTTTTGCATAGGCCCTAGAATAGACATGTCAAACACAAGGCCCAGGAGCCAGATGCGGCCCGCGATGTGGTTTCATGTGGCCCGCGAAGCCATCCTGGAAACAGGGAATGGCCCCTGCTGCCTTGGCCCCGGCCCTGGCCGCCCAGGAGCCAATGTATAATTTTGTGGTGGCCATCTATGCTGAAACGCATTCAGTCTTAGCTCCACAAGGCCGTCTGGAAACAACAAGGAACCAGCCCCTGCGACATTGGCCCCGCCCCCTGGGCGCGCGCTGGGGAGGTGTCGCCCTTTGCGAGGAATGAAGAAATGCACCATTGCCTGGAAGTGGCCAGCAAATGGCCCTCACCTAATTCACATATCTGGCTTGATGGGCTCCGGGGGAGGGGTTTCGGCAGGCTCTTCCAGTAGACCATGCTTTGGCGCTTGCCCTGGTCCCACCCCCTTCTGCCAGAGACCCTCAGATCTGTCCCACTCCTGTCCAGGCCCCCACAGGCACCCTTGACGCAAACGATGTAGAGCTCGCCATGCCCCCCCAGTAGGCCACACCCACTCCAGCCACGCCCATCCAGTAGGCCTGCCCACCCTGGCCACACCTACCCACCCCCCCCGAGGACAACCGCAATGCTGATGCGGCCCTCAATTAAATTGAGTTTGACACCCCTGCCCTAGAACAACTACATTTCAGTTTGCATCCGTTTGCATGTTTTGCTTTTTACATAAACCACCCCAAACTAGTTGTTCCTGGAACAATCTGTATGTGACTATTTACATTTGCTTGGCAGACAATTAATTTCTATTCACTAGCCAGAATGAAATCCAATTCTGTTATATAAAATATAAAATATATATAAAATATAAATAGGCCCTATCATGAAACAGTAGCAAAATAAACTCTAAATTAAGTTTGTTTTTCCACTTTCCCTGAAAGTATATTTATACGTATATTAATTAAAATCCAAAACTGCTACATTTCTGTTAAATCCAGTAACATGGAGAGAATATGGATGGTAGGCAATTATTTAGTAGCAAGTAAAGTAATTTATCCAGGGAACATTCATTATACATTTGACTCAAATAAAACCCAAGAGTTTCCATAGTTGTAGACTAACAAACAGATTAATTTGCCATTAGAATGAAAAAAATTTTTTTTCACAGGTGCCCAGCTTGCAGCAATGTATACTTTGAAATAAATGTTTCCACTTGTTCTCCCTGCAATGTTTTCATAGCTCTCCAGTGGATACTGCCACAATTCTCTGGTTTGCCTTGAGAATGATTCAGCTCTTCTTTGATATAATCCAGCCAAAGATCTTCAATAAAAAAAAGCATAGTTAATACTGTAATAATGAAAATGCTACAAAAGAGGGAATTCCCTGGTGCCAAAAACATATTGCCTATGTCAGGGGTAAGCAACCCTGGCTCTTTTGTGACTCGTGGACTTCAACTCCCAGAATTCCTGAGCCAGCCATGCTGAGGGAAAAGGGAGAAGTTTCCAAGCTGAGCCATGCTGGCTCAGGAATTCTGGGAGTTGAAGTCCACGAGTCATAAAAGAGCCAAGGTTGCCTACCTCTGGCCTATGTATTTGATTAGAATGTTGCAACTACACTGTATTCTGTAGAATAATCCTGGATGGATCAGAGACAATGAATATGGTGACTTATGGTAGATCACCCACCCCATTGCCGGCAATGGAAAAAAAGTCACGACACGTCACATGACGTTGCAAGTTTGACACCCCTGATGTATAGAATTTGGTTTTTTTTCTTTTTATGCACATTTTTATGTAGTCTTGTCTAGTTATCTTAATTTTTAAACATTATTTTAAGATTTCAAATAGAATAAAATACAAATTTGATGGAATGTTTTAACTACACAGTATTCCGTAGAATTCCAAGACAGACAGAAAGAAAAATCAGCAACTGCCACAATAAGCTCTGCTTGGTTCATTGAAAGATTTGGTATTCTTTAGCACAGGCATGTCAAACTGCCGGCCCATGGGCTGGATGCGTCACACCAAAACCGCACCCACCCCATTGCCGGCAATGGGGAAAAAGTCCCGATACGTCATGCGACATCACATGACGTTGCGAGTTTGACATGCCTGCTTTAGCAGAAAGAATCAGGTGATTGCCACAGCTATAACAGAAAGACAACTGAGTAGTCTTGGAAACCGACAAGTAAAAAATTCTTACCAGGCTCTGTAGCACCAAATTCTCTCAAGGCACGTTCATAATATTCTCGGATGTTAAATATTTTACTGGATTCCTTTTTTTAAAAAAAAAAGGTGGGTGGTTACCATGCTGAACTTAACACACAGTGATAAAGTAAAATATAATTTGTCATGCAATCTCAATCATCTTCTGAAACTTTAGGCAGCCTTCATACATAAATCTTTTTTGGGCAATCTTACAAAATAATACATAGTACATAAGAGAGAAGCTGAGTCTTACTCCTCGCTCTCTCACCTTGATGCTGACAAGGAAGTGAAGATGAAACTGAATTGATATGAATACAGAGCTGTGGTGCGCGCAGTGGTTAGAATGCAGTACTGCAGGCGAACTCACTGCTCACTGCCAAGAGTTCAATCCAGACTGCCTCAAGGTTGACTCAGCTTTCCATCCAAGGTCGATAAAAGGAGGACCCGGATTGTTGGGGGCAATATGCTGGCTCTGGAAACTGCTTACAGAGGACTGCAAAGCACTGTGAAGTGATATGTAAGTCTAAGATTGCTATTGCTAATGGACATTATACAGGATTAACAACTCTGGACAGGAGTAGTTCTCTGCAACCTTTTCCCTATTAACACACTTCACCCTGTACAACGTCCTCTTACAAGTACAGGTAATCTCAACTTAAGTCACCACAATTGGGAATGTCTGCTAAGTAATGCAATTGTTAAGTGAGTCGCACCCAATTTTACAACCTTTTTTGCCATGGGCATTAAGCAAATCAGGTGGTCATTAAGCGAGTCTGGCTTCCTCCACTGACTGCTTGTCAGAAGACCCCTGAGAAGGTTGCAAATGGATGCAACTGTCATAAATACATGCTGGTTGCCAAGCAACCAAATTTTGATCACATGACCGCAGGGATGCTGCAACAGTCATAAGTGTAAGGGACTGGCGTAAGTCACCTTTTTCGGTGCCGTTGAAAGTTTTAAAACAAATTTGTTAAACAAATGGTCGCAAGTGGAGGACTGCCTGTAACTCAAATAGGGGTCTCACTGTTTACTAAATGAATAAGCTGTGAAGAACTTTTGTTTCCTGCCCTTCAGTCATTAATATCTTTTGGTTCTTCTTTTTTTTTTTTTTTGCCTTTCTTCACTACACCACAATCATAGATGTGTCTCCCATTCCTTCACTTCAAGCTTAGCCTCTTTCATTCTAATCAGACCTGAACATGAAACAAAGGGAGGGGTAGGGGGCTATCTTGGGACTAAGAGAGACAGGGGCTTCCTGCCAGGCCTTTGGTCTTAAAACAAGAAGTCATGGTCATCCAAAGGGCCAGAAAACCCAATCTTACAACCTGAGGAATGAATTGGCAAGCAGAAACTGGTACGTAATGCTGTGTCCAAGAGCGTCCAGGGGTGGGGACTGTCAAAATGAACAAGATGGTAGACTCCTTTTCTAGATGCATACCAACATGGTGACATAACAGAATAACAACTGGAAGGGACCATGGAGGTCTTCTAGTCCAACCCTCTGCTCAGGCAGGAAACCCTATACCATTTCAAACAAATGGCTGTCCAATCTCTTCTTAAAAACTTCCAGTGTTGGAGCACCCACAACTTCTGGAAGTGAGTAGTTCCACTGATTAATTGTTCTAGCTGTCAGGAAATCTTGCAGATGCTGCAGATGCTCTGACTGGGGCATTCCTTCCCAACTCCTAGGAGCAGTTTGCATGCAAACAATCCAGGCACAGGAATAGACTTCTGGAAGTGAGAGCGGAATCGTCCTGACTGTGCTGCTCTTGAAGCACAGCAAGAAAGGGCAAGAGAAGGCAGCAGTTTCAAAGGCCCTATTGGTTTTCTCTGTGGTCTCGGCTGGCTACAGTACTGTCTTCCTCTGAGCCCTTTGTGGGATCCAGTCCTTGTGGTGGAATGTACTCCAGATTCCCTGGAGGAAATGGGTGCATTCCAGAGGACCAAAAAGACAGCCAGTTTAGACAGTTCAGTTGGGAGAAAGAGAGTTAGAAATTCTCAGAGTATACTTTGAAAGTATATCTTTAATAATGCAAGTAATTGCTTTAGTTTGGCAAGATTTCTGTCTATAGGCAAGGAACAATAACGAGAACTGTTTAGAAATAATTCTGCATCTCTATCTTGGTTTTGGAGCCTGACCGGCCTATAGCTGCAGCATCAGGACCAAAAGGTGTAGGAGTTTCAGCTTCTCTCATTGAAGGAGAGTACTATATTAAACTCCAGAGAGTTCACACAAAAGACATGCTGACATCCACCCGAGACGACCACTATAATCAGTGTGTATGAAACATAATAATGTAAGTGACTTTCCGTTCTTAAGACATGTAATGCATTAAAACAAAAATGAGAAGTTTACGATCTTTCCAATGTTGCTGATTTACAATTCCCAGCAGTAACAGCCGGCACTGGACTTCTTAACTGTAGTTTGGGAATATCTAGAGCCGTGGTGGCGAACCTATGGCACGGGTGCCAGAGGCGGCACTCAGAGCCCTCTCTGTGGGCACGCGCGCTGTCACCCCAGTCCTAGGCCTGCAGCTGGGTTTTATAAAACCTTTTCGCTTTAGGCCTCCACTGTCGTGTGCAAAAAAAACAACAGTTCAATCAATCTGTCAATTTCAACTTCTCGCGGGAAAAAAAAAGATCTTGCACAGTTGGAATTGATTGATTGAACTTTTCAGTCCCACCCAGTCTGCTGTTACCACTGCAGCCACGCCCATCCAATGGGCCACACCCACCCGGCACCCGACAATGCATAAGTGGGTTTTGGGTTGCAGCTTGGGCACTCGGTCTCTAAAAGGTTTGCCATCACTGATCTAGAAAATCCAGAGGTCAACCTCACCCTTTCCGTTAATAAGTTTAAGAACACCAACGATGGCTAGGATTTTGAAGAAACTGGCCATGTGCCAATAATCTGCCTACAACATTAAGGATTACTATTTCTAGGTGGCTTTTAAAATCAGCTGAAGTATTTTACTGTGGCCCAGTTCTAACAGAGCATACTTTACAAAATAAAAAGCACTGATTCCATTAGAAACCTCACATTGGTAAATACCTCTACAAATATTGACACTATTCATTTGTTTGTTTTATCAAACAATCGGTAAATATTTCCACAAATATTGCTGTTATTCATTTAAGTGAGACTGAGTGGTAAACAAATTGAAAATAAAAATAAATGCAACCATACAAAAATTAACGTGCATGGTACCTGAGGGAATAATATACTCCATAATTACTAACACAACCAAGAAATGGATCCCTGCACTTTATAATACTTCTTTACTTACTTGTTCCTTTTCAATCTGAATCATTTTTTTGAAGAACTGGAGTGAAAATGGGCGGCACTCCTGCAGCCTAGGAGAGAAGTAATGGGGTAAGGCACCTGATTTTAATAACAAATAGGGGTGGAGGGGTATATAAAAAAGTGATTGAATAATGCTATAAAAAGGAGATATTTAAAATCTAAACAAGAACTGGAAAATCAGGGTATCAACCTGTCGTGGTGGACACATTTACAGATGCAAAATAGATATGAAAAAGACGTGAAAATGCATGGGTTTTATAAAGAACAAACTGTATTTGGTAAGATTTTGTTAATCTCAGATGAGAAATTAATCAAGAAAATGTATAACTTTTTGTTAATTTTGGAAATGGAAAGTGAACACGTTAAAGAAACAATGATTAGATGGGCAAAAAACGTTGGTTACAATATAGAATTAGAAAACTAGCAAAAATTATGGGAGAGAAACTATAAGTTAACAATGGCAACTTCGTATAAAGAAAATTTATATCAAATGTTTCATAGATGGCACTTGCCACCGGCAAGATTAGCAAAAATGTTTAAAACTATGTCAGATAGATGTTGGAAATGTAAGCATAATCCAGGCACGTATTATCACATTTGGTGGACATGTAGCAAAGCAAAGACCTATTGGAAAAATATACATGCCTGGTTAGAAAAACATGTTGATTTCAAACCTGAACTTTTCTTGTTAGGTATAATGCCTGAAAAGATTAACAAACAAAGCCTATATTTGATTTTACACGTCATCACAGCAGCAAGAATAACTTTTGTGCAATATTGGAAAAAATGAAGTACTACCACCAGAAGAAGAAATAATCAGAAAAATATTGGAATGCGCGGAGATGGATAGATTAACTTTGAAATTGAAGGATAAAGAAGATACAGACTACTATCAAACTTGGGACTTATTCTACTATTGGCTAGAAGAAAGAATGAAGGATTAGGAATGGAATATGTATTAGCATTGTTGATTCCAGACAGCTCGTTGGTTGAAAAATTAACATATGCATGTAAGAGAAAATCCAATAAAATCTTTAATTGAAAAAGGAGATATACTAACCTGGTGAAGACTTGCTTTGCTTTCTTATAGCCACCGGTCCTGTGAGCCCACTCAAGGTACTTTTCTTTCAAGGCTATGGAGTCAGCAGGAAGTGTGGCAAGGAAAGATCTCTGTCGGTTAAATGTAAATGATTGTGAAGTCCATTAAATGACACAAAGCTTTTAAGCATCCACGGTGGACTTTAAAACTAAAGTCAAGAAGATAGGTTACTTTGTTCTTTGTGATAATTACCCACACCAAATTGGATCTATTGACTCAGCTAGAGCAGGGGTCCCCAACCCTCGGTCCTTGGACCGGCACCGGACAGTGACATGCCAGAAAATGGTCCACCCAAACAAGCGTAGCTCCATCCGCGGGATGCAGGCAGCACATGAAACCACGCCCCCTCTGGTCTGCGGAAAAGCTCCTCTCCATGGAACCGGTCCCTGATTCCCAAAGGGTTGGGGGCCACTAAGCTAGAAAATATACATCAATCTGGCAATCTCCTATTCATACATTTCAGTAAACCTACTCTGGACAGTCTACAACTAGTCCTTGCTTAAGAACCACTCATTCAGTGTCCTTTTGAAGTTACAATGATGCAGAATGAGGGGAACTTACGGCAGGTCCTTGTAACTGCAGCTGTCTCAGAATCCTTGTGGTCATATGACTGAGATCCAGGTACTTGATAATCAGCTTGCAATTACAACATTGTGGCATTCCATGGTCATGTGTCTGCTATTTGCAACTTTCACTACCAGTTTCCAACAAGCAAAGTCAATGGGGAAGCCAGCAGGTCACAAGTGGCAACCACATGACATTGCACTTAACAATGGCTTGGGATTCATCTAACGTTGACCAGAAATATTGCATCGCTGAGTGGCATGGTCAGGTGACATCATGGTTTACGACTGAACTGCTTAGCAATGGAAATTCTGGCCCTAATTATCCTTGTTAACTGAACACAACAATATTTCTGAAACTTTTCATTTGTAATTAAAGACTGTGTTTCGATATGTTTTGTTTACTCCATTTCAGGGTATATATATAAACCTTTTTGTTCTTTTTGATAAATAACTCAAGGCGTACAACTGTTCCTAATGCTCCTT
This sequence comes from Protobothrops mucrosquamatus, assembly GCF_001527695.2. Taxonomy (NCBI): domain Eukaryota; kingdom Metazoa; phylum Chordata; class Lepidosauria; order Squamata; family Viperidae; genus Protobothrops; species Protobothrops mucrosquamatus. The sequence continues at coordinate 110,352 of NW_015387494.1, read as the reverse complement.
CCTCCTCCTAGTTTCTCCACAACTACAACAAAAATCATGTGAGGTAAATTGGACTGCAAGTGAGTGACTGGCCCAAAGTCACTCGGATGCTTCTCGTGCCTAAAGTGAGACTAGAACTCACAGTCTCCTGGCTTCTAGCCTGGTGCCTTAATCATCACACCAAAATGGTGTATTTTATCCTAAATTTCCACTTTTTTTGTTAATGAAGCCTATGTTTCTATTTCTGAATTACATATAGATAGTCCTCGACTTAACGATCACAATTGAGCCCAAACTTTTTGTTGCTAAGCAAGGCAATTGTTAAGTGACAATTGTTAATTGCCCCGTTTTACAGCCTTTCTTGCCACAGTTGTTAAGTGAATTACCGTAGGTGTTAAGTTCGTAAGACAGTCGTTAAGTGAATCTGGCTCCCTCATTGACTGTGCTTGTCAGGTTGCAAAAAGTGATCACATGACCTCAGGACACTGCAACCATCATAAATATATGCCAGGTGCCCAGTGTCTGAAGTCTGATTATCATGGGGATGCCGCGAGGGTTGTAAGGTTGAAAAACAGTCATAAGTCACTTTTTTCAGTGCCGTTATGACTTTTAACGGTCACTAAACAAATGATTGTAAGTTGAGAACTACGTGTATATATTTTCAGCAAAATATTTGCAGAATTATAACAGCCTCATTGACTACTGATAGGTTTTTATCCTACAATTTATTTATTTTTAATGCACAGGTTATCATTAGTTCTAAAATTAATTTTTAAAATAATAGTGGAAACATTCTTACTCTCTTTTCCAAATTTAATCTCACAGTATGATTCATTTTTTAATGGAATATATGATACCTGATAGAGGGCTTCAGTCTCGGCTTTGCTACTGGCACCTTCACTCCATTCTAGCCATAAAGTCCATATTGGCAAGGTGTCCTACAAGGAGGAATAACAAAAAAACAGAAGAAAATATTGGATGTGAGTTGTATAAAATACCTGCAGGCAAATTGAAAGACACTGGAATTCCTGAAATAGTCTAGCAAAAAATATATTGATGAAATTAAGGAGCCTCCTGTCTATAGAAAGGGACCAGACTAAGTAGGTGAAGTCCTGCATTGTGCAGGCAATGCAAAAAGCTTACAAAGGAAAAATAGGGGAATTCAGAAAATAACCGAGTGTCATTTTCATAGCTGCATGGTTTGTCTCTGGGATCTTTAAAATATAAGGGGTGTGGAGAATGCAATTGCAATAGTACTGGAAGGTGTTACCACAATGGAATGCCATATCCCTAATGTCAAGTGCTCATCGTCCTATGGACGATGGGTAAGCAAGTACTCATACAGGCCCACTAGGGATGGCCCTTTGTTACTTACTATTAAGTGCAAGAAGCAGATTTAAAAAGTTCTTTCATTGCCTCTGCCAGGAGTACTGCCAATTGCCCCATTCATCTTTCCCGAGAAGATAATAATAATAATAATAATAATAATAATAATAATAATAATAATAATAATAATAATAATAATAATAATAATAATAATAAAGTTGGAAGGGACCTTGGAAGTCATCTAGTCCAACCCCTGCTCAGGCAGGAAACCCTATACCATTTCAGACAAATGACTGTCCAGTCTCTTCTTAAAAACTTCCAGTATTGGAGCATTCACCACTTCTGGAGGCAGGTTGTTCCACTGGTTAACTGTTCTAACTGTCAGTGACTTTTTGACAGTGCCAAGTTGATCCCTCAAGTTGACCTTATGAATGGAGAGAGCATTTCAGATCCCTAAGCAGATCCTGCAATTGTGTTAGTTACTCTGTTTTAGGCCATACAGACAGTCCTTGTTTACTGACCACAATTGGGAGTGGCAACTCTATCACTAAGCACTGTAGTTGTTAAGGGAAACCATATGACCATAATGGCTTATGACCTTACTTCCCATTTGGACTTTCTGCAAATCACATTGGTCATTAAGCAAGATATCACATGATCACACCTTGCAATTTCACTTCCACATTCTCCGCTAATTTTGCGCATTGGAAGCTAGTTGTGAACTGTCTGAATGGCAATCATGTGACAGCAGGACAGTAAAGATGTGTGGATTCATTGCAAAGCTTTTTTTTTTCCAACTACCATATCTTTGAATAGTCACTAAATGAGGCAGTCAGTAAACAAGGACTAATTGTATACATTTTTACTTCATAGAGTGTAGTTTTTTTAGACTTGCAGTTTATTAAGACACGTTATTTTAGTAGCTTGTGTTGCATTTTTATTAACAAGACTCCTTGCTTGGATGGCATTCTACCTCACCCACTTGATTTGACTTTTGCGTTGTATATTTGGTAAACATTGCTGGTCAATGACTCAATAATATGTTACCGTTACTAGTTTCAGATAACTCCCAGGCTCCAAGTATTCATTCACACAACCTAAGTTCAGAAGAGAGTTCCCACCTTAGCTTTAACCACTTTGAAAGCCTCCTGGGCACAAGCAGCCACTTCACTGCTCTTCAGATTCAGCAGCAATTGCAACCTCATTTCCCACATATCCACCAATTGGCTGAAACGGTTTGTGGCTGCCGCTGCCACCTCCCTGGCCTTGTCTTCATGACTGAGTTCCAGCAGGAGCTGAATCTGAAAAGATGCCACACAAACAAAATAAGCACCGAATGGCTGCTTTCAGGAATGAACTTCTAAGCTCCAAACCCACCCTTTCCGGTTTGTGCGAGTGGGAGCTTTTCAAGTGCAAGGACCACATCCTTCCTTACCCACTGTTTATAGAGAGAAGCTGGCAGAAGTTGTGAGTCATGAGCTCGGCTGAAAACACTCAGTGCCCTTTCCAGTCTCTGAAACAAGAGGGAAGGAGTAATAAAAAAAAAAAACTTGTACTGCTGTACAAATGAGTCTTCATAAAATATCACCGAGCTTTTGAAGTCACGATCCTGAGTACTAGTGACTAAATTTTCCGGAACCATGTATAGTCAAATGATATTATTTATGGCACCAAAGGAAAAAAGCACCGGGTTTGGGAGAATTTCAAGGACTGGACCAATACCAACAAAAAGTTTTTTTAAAAATTAAGGGAAACAATCTTCCACCCACCAGGCCGATCAAATCAGTCTCCTTAGGGAACAATGAATGTTGAACTGACTTGATGGGAAAAGAAGGGGAAAATTGAAAGGATGAAAATTCGGAGATTCTGAAAACTGGCTTACCTGGCTGAAGCTCAAACCCTGTACAAGCATACCACACAATGTAAGATTTTGCCGCACGAGCCACATAACCCACAATCTTTTATGTTGCCAAGGAAGTGCTCTTTTGCAACCCTCTGCTGTGTCTTCTCAATGCAAATTCTCTTCCTCACTACTGCTGCAGCCATGGCCTCCTCTCCATACTCCCTTGAACTTGAGAAGTGTAGGCGCAGTACTAGACATGAATCTTTGCCCAGATCAATAGCAATCTACACTATTTATTATTACATGTCACCCTCAGGACTGAAAAGACTGTTCAGCCTTTCTGCCAAGCAGCCAACAACTGAATGCTTACATGTTACATCTATAATTGCATCACAAGCTGAACTAAAAACAAGAGAATCCAAGTCTACTACTTTAATATTCTATGTAGGTTTCAGTTCCACAGGGTCTCTTCTGCAGTCTTCTGTCAAAGATGCATTCCCAGATTAAAACTTAAAAGGCGAAGCCAACGTCTGGCAAAAGGGCATGGGCGCCGGCCTCACTTTTTAAAGTTCCCAGCACTTGTAAAATGTTATAATGCAAAATTTAAAATATTAATTTATTTGTTTCATTTGTATCCTGCCTTTATTTTTTATAAACATGGCAACCATGTAATACTTCTTCCTCCTCCTATTTTCCCCATAACAACAACTGAGAGTGAGTGACTAGGCCAGGGGTAGGCAACCTTGGCTCTATTATGACTCGTGGACCTCAACTCCCAGAATTCCTGAGCCAGCATGGCTCAGCTTAGAAACCTCTCCCTTTCCCCTCAGCATGGCTGGCTCAGGAATTCTGGGAGTTGAAGTCCACGAGTCACAACAGAGCCAAGGTTGCCTACTCCTGGCACTAGCCCAAAGCTGGCTTTCATGGCTAAGGCAGGACTTGAACTCAAGTCTCCCACATTCTAGCCTGATGCCTTAACCACTAGACCAAACTGACTCTCGTTATCTCAGCTTATCTTATCTTTATTATAATAAATATTACTGTATATCACAAAGATTCTTCACAAAAGCTTCCTATCTTTTTTAAAAACAAAAACAAAACCCAAGTAGCTATTTATCACAAAGGACATATATCCAAAATTTTACTTCCTTTTGATTTTGGCACAAATTAGTCATTTTGCAGTCCAGCCTTTGAAATTAGGAGCCAACCAAATAAGTTCTTAAGATAAGACTAAATATCTATTTAAGTGAAGGACTATATTATTGAGTAATCAGAATGGGGAAGGTAGGTCAGAATATGCCTGTCCATCCTGCACAGGCATATGGCACAGGCGTCAGATGGCAATTCTGACAATGCCTCGCTAAAATCATAAGGACAGATAAACACAGGCAAACTATACAAATCGAAGCCGCACATATTCAGATCTTTGTTTACTTCACTTTCTTAATAAACCTTAATATTCTATCCAATAAATCAATTTTCTAAAGGCTTTTTCGGGCTGCAAACTGAGGGACTTGCCAGTGACATCCCTCCGTGGGAAAGCAGTATCAGTAACAGAAGAAACCTGTATTATTCCAAAGGCAAAGCATTTTTACCTTTTGCCTTAATTCTTCACTGTTGGTCTTCCGGTTACGTCTTTCCAAGGTAAACGCGACATAACATTTCCACATTTCCTCTGCAGAATTCAAAACATTTGTTATTTCTTCTGAAAACAGAAGTCAAGTTTACTTGCATCTATGAAGCAGAGTCTAACTTCTGAGTAATAATCTCTTTCAAGTCCGCACCAGTTCTGCTGTGGCATTATCACATTAAGCCTCAAGGGGGCGCTGTGGTGCTCTGCGTCTTCCTCATAAGTCAGCATACAAAGCCCACTAAGCTTTGTTGCAGGAATCACATGCAGTTGACTTGGACTGAGAGACAATATCTAAGTATGACAAAGAAACTGTTAAGGGCGCAAACTGGCATATCCTCCTCATGTTCCTTCTCATTTCACTGCCAGACTACATTAGAAATGGGTGGCACAACATTTGAATTTGAGTTTAGTAGGAAAAAAGGTGGAGCCCTTTGCTAGATGGGCTCAATTAGTACAAAATTGAAATAAAGCCGTTTGCAGGCTTAATGACAGGGAGAGCCAGCCTGCAAAAGGTAGCCCCAGAAAGAAAAGAGGTGTGGAAAATGTTTAGGAAGGGAGCCTCCCTAAGTTTCTGAAAAGTAAAAATAAAGGAGAGGAGAGGTCTTTTCAGACTTGTAGCATTGTTACCGTAATCTTACAAAATAAAGGGATTGTGCTTCTTAGTCCGGACCACCTCAAAGGGCCGATGGTAGGAGATGCCAAATAAGCACTTTGTGCACAAGCACAGACATGGGTGGAAAGTTCTTATCCACAGTCCTTCTTAGATAAATGCTAATTAGGTATTGGGCACCTGCTGAAATTCCAGCTTAGTTCCCAAAGACAGTGGAGGGGAGCTGAAATCATTTTGCAGGAGAGGTAGTCCTCGACTTACAACCACAACTGAGCCCAAAATTTCCAATGCTAAGTGAAACAGTCATTAAGCGAGTTTTGCCCCATTATATGTCCTTTCTTGCCACAGTGGTTAAGTAAATCGCTGCAGTTAAGTTACGGTAGTAACCCACTTGTAAAGAGAATCTGGCTGATCACATGTCGCCATTACACTGCAACCATCATAAATATGAGTCAGTTACCAGGCATCTAATATGAGTCAGTTACCAAGCATTGGGATGCCCTAATGGTCGTAAGTGTGAAACCAGTCATAAGTTACTTTTTTCAACGCCACTGTAGCTTTGAACAGTCACTAAATAAATGGCTGTAAGTCGAGGACTACCTGTACACATTTCACACTGAAGCTAAAGGTTTGTACAATAACAAGTTGCCTTAGAAAAACGCGCTCTTTCATAAAAATCTAGGAGACCAAATCAAAGTGACGAGTCATCTCAATCCTTCATCTAGAAACTTTCTCTGTGGAAGGTTGTGGTTTTCTATATAAAAGAATGTTCATTTATTTGTCCCTGGGATCAACGGTAATAGCACTCGGCCTGACTACTGACTATTTCCATCTGCTGCTTGTTGGAACTGAACCCCGTGAACTGAACACAGGTTTTTCAATATTAGTTCACATAAAAATAAATAGCCACCTTCGCTGTGGGAAATGTGGACAATAACCCCAAGTATATGAGACAGGCTTTGGGGGCAAGTATTTGCCCTTCTCAAGTCCACAGCTTCAGAATGAACTCAGAAACTCAGTTATAAGAATTAGAGGAAAACAAGCAAGTTTTAATATCCAGGGGAAAAAAAAAATCTAACCAGTGGGAAGGTGTGTGACTGCCTCCTCAAATACAGCACAACACCGTTCTTCTTTGGAGGCAACCTCTAAAGCCTTTGACTGTTTCGACTTAGGCTGTTCTGAAGAAGGCAGGGATTCCATCTCCAGTTCCCGCCGTGCCATGAAATCCCACACAAGAGGATCGTTGTCATACGTTGCCTGCAAGCTAAAAAAAAAGTTGCGTTATGCTATTAGCTATGAGTGACTCCCTTCCTATAAAGCTCTGGCGTAATTGCGAGTGCTTTTGTTCCATAAAAGGTAAGCAACCATAAGCGGGAACATTTTGCTTACGCTAGTAGAACTCACACAGTGTGCATAGAAACAGGAATGCCTTCAGCCAGAAGTGTTTTAGATATTCAGAAGTACTTCAGAATACTACCCTGTGCTCTACACAAGCCTAGCCAGGTGATCTGGGAAGGATGTGTTCCTGCTTCTGTGTTTTAAATTAGAATTATACCACTACAGAATGGTAGCAGTCCCATTTACAAGCTCACTGTGTTAAAATATGCATATACCTCCTAGAACAGGAGTGGACAATATGTCCCCTTTATGACCTGTGGACTTCAACTCTCGAGAATTGATGGCTGGCTCAGGAATTCTGGGAGCTGAAATCCACAGGTCGTAAAGGGGCCATAGCTGCCCACCCGTCCTAGAAAATGGGAAACTTGGCACAACAAGAAATGGGTTAGATAACACATTTTCTTTTCCCATGCTAGAAGCTTAAAAGGAATTTGTAAACACCAGCACTAAAAAACGGTTATCTCCTACCCAAAGCCCCTACAGACACAACATAGTTATGAAGATCAAGGGCATTTTTTTTAGTGCAATGGAGACCGCATACCATAAATCCAAGCAGATTTATGCTTATCAGTTGTTTATACTCAATTGTACTCACAGTCTTAATCATAGCCAAGACATGGACCTGGAATGAAAAGTCTTGGGAGGTCCACGGAACTCATTTTATAATTTTATCTACTTTCTGTCTCAGCCCAACAAATCTCACCATTGTACTGTTGTAAAAATAAACAAAGTGAGCTAAAGTACGTTGAGCTACCAGGTGAAAGTCAGGATGCCATAAAAAATAAATACAAACAGATAAAAATAGGGGGGGAGGAAACATGCTCTTTTCTGAACAGCAGCTCCTAAATTATGGTGTTTCTTACTATTATTTTTTAAGGCACATAAATCATGCAGGCACATAAGGCAAACACTCAGTGCCAAGCCAGACAATTAAGTGGGCAATTAAATATTTTGACGCAGTTGATCGTGGCCTGAATATTCTGCTGTTTGCGGATATAAATGGCAGATGCTATCCATCTTGGATAGCAAGATGGGCAGTATATATGTATATACAAAAATAAATAAAACAAATTACATAGGATGCTAGATACCTGTTTAAAAGCAACGCTGTGCTAATAAACGCCTAGTCTAGAAGAAATTTTCCTTTTTACAGTATGCTAAACCTGTCTTCGTTTCCAAGGATTGGAAAGCAGCTTACATTTAAAAAGCTGCATTAGAAAACATTCACAATGTCAATATTCTGATATTCACCAGAATATCAAAGGTACATAGTTAAAAACTGAGCACCATGATTGGAAACAGAATACTTCAAAGCACACCCAGGCACTTTTAACCTATTTTCCCCAGAAGGAAACAAGGCACTGATGCTGCAGTTCTCACCTGGCTGAACCTTCCAGAGAAAAAGGGAATCTGAAAAATGGCTGCAGTCTAAAGAGATGAAAATCTGCCCAAAAGTAAGCCACTGCCAGTATCCGATAATTTTATTTTTAAATACATATTAAAATCTTATAAATTAAAAACAGAGTCAAGATAATAATAACACTTGCATCTTTGCACTAGAGCAGGGGTTCCCAACCGGGGTGTGAGACAATATTCCAAGTTTAAAAATTATTGTTTATGTTCACGTCATTCAAAATTGGTTTAAATAAATGTATTACTTTTGTAAGGGGTGCGAGAATATATCAGAAGCGTTCTACGGGTTCGGGGTATACAAAAGGTTGGGAACCGCTGCACTACAGCATCCTAGTTGAATAGAAACAGGATTTGTTTTTGCTAGAGCCAAACCAAAAATGAGACCAGTTTATGCAATTAATCGAATCCTGTCTTCTGGAATATGCTGAAATAATTCTAAACCTTAAACATGCAGAGTCTACTGGAGTAGACTAACACACAATAGAATAATGGTTACTGAATGCTAAGACAGTGGAAAACGCACCCAAAACTTACTTTTCAAGAATTTCTTTTTGAAGATCTTGCGTAAAATCAAAACGTTTTGCAATTGACAAAAGCAATAGTGCAAACTCAGCACCTATAATGAAGAAGGATACATTAATCAGGATACTCTAAGTATCATATTCAAAATTGCAGCTCCCCTAATTGTAACCCCTACTTCCTTTGACATTCCCAGGCTCCTTGCCCCATCTAACATAAATGGGGTGCTGGCATGTTGCAAAATAAACTCCCCGTGCCGTACTGTCAAGAAAATATTCAGGCCCTATGATTGTTATCTAGGGTATGTTTGCTGTGTATATTTTGCCCAGGTACATTGGTATGTATCTCTTCTTTATATGTAAATCAAGTGTTAGTAAGTTGATTTTCTTTTCTAAATAGGTGATTTAATTCTACAAAGTAATTGTGTAATTCACTTTTTAAAATTAAATCACCTTTTGAGTTTGATTGTAAATTAAATTCAATATGACTATGAAAAATACCCAAGTTTAAATGATCCTTGAACATGTGAGCATTTTCTAAAATCAGCATTTTTTGGGATGTTATTGAGCATATATTTATTTCCCTTTAAGTATCCATTAAATCTATTTGATCTCCATTAAAGTTTCTTCATCAAATATATTGCTTTTTTATATTTCAGTTTATCCCTGATGTCTTAAAATCATGCTTATATCTGTCTCTCTTTCTCTCTTTTCCACATTACTGGCAGCTTGTGAGTGATTCATTATTTTTGCAGAGGAAAAGGGGAAGGATGAAAGTTTTAGATGCCCTTGAATGGTGGATACTGATATGAAAAATGTATTTGAAAAAAAAAACAAATGGCAATGCTACCCCAGCAAGATGTTAAACGAGCAATCATTTTTTATTTCTTATGTAACAAAAGGAAGGACTACTAGGGGGTGACATGATAGCAGTGTTCCAATACTTCAGGGGCTACCACAAAGAAGAGGGGGGTGAGCCTACTCTCCAGGACAAGAAGCAACGGATGGAAACTAATCAAGGAGAGAAGCAACCTGGAACTAAAGAGAGATTTCCTGACAGTTAGAACAATTAATCAGTGGAACTGCTTGCCTCCAAAAGTTGTGGATGCTCCAACAGAGGAAGTTTTTAAGAAGAGATTAGACAACGATTTGTCTGAAATGGTATAAGGTTTCCCACCTGAGCAGGGGTTGGACTAGAAGACCTCCAAGGTCCCTTCCGACTCTGTTATTCTGTTATTTTTAATATTCTGTTGCAATTTGTGACAACAAATATGCAAGTTATCATCTTCAGACTCTGTCTGCTCCTCCTATTCATTTTCTTAGCCAATTACTTGTCTTCAAGTCTCATCAGTGTTAGCCCCTTTGTAAGCAACCAATAACACACTCTAAAATTCCAGATATGCTTATTGACCCAAAGAACATCAAAGTTTAAAAAACTGAAGCTTGTCTATCCTAAACCCATAAAAGGAAACAAGAGCAGTTTTACCCTACACTAATGTTGCATAGTGAAAAGGTATCTCCCCAATGCTTGAAAAAAAATACAGGTAGTCCTTGACTTATGACCACAACTGAGCCTAAATTTCTGTGGCTAAGTGAGACAGTTGTTCAATGAGCTTTGCCCCATTTTATGACCTTTCTTGCCTCAGCTGCTAAAGTGAATCACCGCAGTTGTTAAGTTAGTAAATGAATCCGGCTTCTAGTTAAATGAATCCGGCTTCCCCATCGACTTTGCTTGTCAGAAGGTCGCAAACGGTGATCACATGACCCAGGGACACCGCGACCATCATAAATATGAGTCAGTTGCCAAGCATCTGAATTTTAGTCACATGACCATGGGCAGGGGTAGGCAACCTTGGCTCTTTTATGACTCGTGGACTTCAACTCCCAGAATTCCTGAGCCAGCCATGCTGAGGGGAAAGGGAGAGGTTTCTAAGCTGAGCCATGCTGGCTCAGGGATTCTGGGAGTTGAAGTCCACGAGTCATAAAAGAGCCAAGGTTGCCTACCCCTGACCATGGGGAATAATGCTGCAAGGGTCGTATGAAAAATGGTCATAAGTAATTTTTTTTCAGTACTGTCGTAACTTGAACTGTCACTAAATGAACTGTTGTAAGTCGAAGACTACCTGTATTTGCTCACTTATAAATTTCTGCATTTTTAGGACTCGTAGATAACTGGCTAGCTAATTGATCTAACCAACCATTCTGGGTGACCAGGTTTCAATGCATCAAGGAGGCATCATTGAGCTGTTTGGTGTAGCGGTTAAGCCACAGGGTTAAAAACTGGGAAACTATGAGTTCCAATTAGACATGAAACCAGCTGGGTGACCTTGGCCCAGTCACTCTCTCTCAGCCTGAGGGAGAAGGCAATGGCAAACCATTTCTGAAATCTGACTAAGGAAACTGCAGGAACCAATCCAGGAAGTTGCCGGGAGTCAAAAATGACTTGAAGGCACCAAATATTTAAAAAAATTGAGATGAGCTATACTCATTTTCAAAAGCAAAAGAAGAATGAAACAATGTACAAGTGCGTAAGATTTAAAAGTTAAAAGTAATAGGTTACCTTTGATTTTTTCAGTGGCATTTCTGTAGACAATTCTAGCCAGTTCACCATTAAGAATGTCCTCAGAAAAACTGAACTCACCCTAAAAAATCAAGAGAAAATGGCTCTTTTATGATTAACATTTTATTTCTCTTTTATAGCATTTGGCCTAGACTTCAGCTGCCACAAAACTCAGCGACACTCTGGAGGGCTGTAATGTTTGCACAAAACGGGGAGGCCAGATACAGTATCTCCCAATGTCAGGATAACATCGCATAGGCATGTTATTTCTATGCTTCCAATATTCAAAGACTTTGTGTGCTTTACCACCATAAAACTCATAAAACCATACAAATAAAACCACAGAGATAATACAAAAAAACCTCAACATTGTCTACAAACATGAATACAATCATCCTAGAGGTACCCACTAATGTAAGGCAACTTCAGGTTTCAAAAACCCTCATCTGTCTTCTGGAATAAGACTAGAATGGTTGCTGGAGAAGACTATCCCAAAGGATTGGGGGGAGGGGGCACAACAAAGAAGCAGTATCTCAGGCCCCACTAACCTCACTTCTTGGGTCGTGGGAATTCCAACGTTCCCATCTAGGATGAGCGTATACACAGACCAGTTCTACTGGAGAAAGCAATCTTGAATGGACCTCAGACCCAAGCCATTTAGGGTTCTATAAGTGTCAAACCCAACATTTTGGATGATGCCTATCACCCCAGTGGCAATGTCTGCAGTGGAATTTGGGAGGAACTGCTCCCATCCATCAGCAGGCCAGCCACTGCATTCTGTACCAGCTGTGAGTTCTGAGTAGTCATTTTCATACTGAAAGTTCTCTGCAGATACCGTATAACAGTGGTCCCTTCTGGAACAGAACTCCACACAGAGCAGAGAAGCCCATGTCTTTCTGTTTTTATCTAGGAGTGAAGGAGGCCATCATAGAAAACAATTAATTGAGCTCAGCATTGAAGGGAATATTCCAAACTGACTGTTGAAAATTGCACAGCCATTTTCTTTATATTTTTTTTAAAAATAAAGATGATTTGGCAGAATTAAACCATGATGTCAACGTTGTTAACATCGGATGTTTTTGCTTTGACAACAGATGGAGATGCAGCCATTTTCTTCTTTTCGCTTTTAGAGTTACATGATGCTGGGGAGGGGGGGATGTGCATGAGAGTTCAGCTAGACCAGGGGTAGGCAACATTGGCTCTTTCATGACTCGTGGACTTCAATTCCCAAAATTCCTGAGCCAGCCAAGCTGAGGGGAAAGGGAGAGGTTTCCAAGCTGAGCCATACTGGCTCAGGAATTCTGTGAGTTGAAGTCCACGAGTCATAAAAGAGCCAAGGTTGCCTACCCGAACTAGAGATTAGCGTGAGAATCAAGGTTGTTGAAATAAGAGATGATAAGAATTGGCCGCACTTTAAACTAATTGGGAAATGTGATTTATGACTGTTAATTGCAGGAGGGAATTGTGCTTTGATACTATGTGCTCAAGGGGGGGGGAGAATTCCGCGTTTTTGGCTTCGATTATGCTAGTGCCGCTGCTATGCTTCTCAAACAAAGATTCTTTAAGGTAAACAATGCCTCAAAGTTCTTTGAAGAGTTTCATCTGTCGGAACCATGACACATACGTCATAATCCACAAAAGGAATGATCTTTAGTAGAAACCCTTATGGCATTTTGATCTTTCTCTCATACTCTGACAAATTTGATTTATCACGCCTAATAAAAAGCAAATGGCAGACTGGAATCTTGAACTCCAATATTCCAGCACCTAATAAGTTCCATCTTTCAGTAAGGTTCAAATCAATGCGTTACATTCTTCTTTCCCTGATAGTAGTTAGCACTGCCGTATATAGCCTGGAATGATGGAGGATTACAATGTTTCCATTTGGAATTAATTGCTGGAGACTGTTAACAAAAATGAGTGTCTCTTCTTTAAACAATATCTCCAACTTAGCCCAACAACAGCATTACTACATCTAATTGTAAGTCGTGGTTTACCTTTCAATGAGCAACTGAAGAACAAAAGAAAGGGCTTAAAAACAAAAACAGGTCACAAAACTTCCAGTAACTTGCTAAGAGTCAGACCCACACATCTTTTACAAACAACCAGGGCTTTTTTTTCTCATAGAACGCCCAAAACGGAGTTCCGGCACCTTTTTTGGATGGAACCTTGTAGGGTAGGCAAGGCAGGTTGTATGACATGTGTGAGTTCCGGCACCTTTTTTTTTTTTTTTAAGAAAAAAAGCACCGCAAACAACACAAAACATTTTTTCTCATTGGCTGCTGGTGCTTAGGCCTTGGGAAGGCCATATTGTTTACCTGCTACAAAACCTTGGAATTGGATGGATTCTAATTCAATGAAAGAAGGATCTAAAACAGATTGGGGGGAAAAAACCTACCTGGCACATGTTTATACAAGTTACGACCTCTAGAAGTGCAAATGGAAGCACTGAAATGTGATCTCATTTGCATCCTGTCTTTGATAACAAACGCTGCCTGCTGATAAAGTCTTTTGATTTAGCAATGGAAGGACATCAAAATCAGTCAAGAGAAGAATGTTGGAGAGTTTCTTCTTGGTCAGGCAATCTGCTTTGAAGCCCAGGTTTGCACAACAGATAGGGGATGTTGGATTCATTTATTTAACTATAGCGAGTGCATGAAAGCACTGCACAAATATGCAATAATTATTCTAAGCTGACCCTTGAAATCCTTCCACTTAACAATTTAAATTAAATAAGTACCATGGAGAGAAAGAAATATTTTTGATAACATAATAATTTCTTACTAAATCTATGTTCGCTTGCTCAAATTCTTTCTTCTCTTTCCTCTGCTTTTCTGCATGCATCAGCTCCATTCTAAAATACTAGGAAAGGAAAGGAAAGGAAAGGAAAGGAAAGGAAAGGAAAGGAAAGGAAAGGAAAGGAAAGGAAAGGAAAGGAAAGGAAAGGAGGAAGGGGAAAGAAGAAGAGAGAATTAATAATGTATCAAGGCATTCAACAATTATAAAGAACACAATCATAGCTTCCTGGTTAAAAAGCAGTCCTTGTTAATATTGCTGCTTAAAGCACTCTTAACTTAAATAGTTTTTGATGCAGGACATTTTTATCCTATAGCTAACCAAGTCACATCATTTAAGATTGATTTCAAGGACTCAATATTATATTTGCACCCTAACGGCATTTTCATCTCGATTAATTATGTCACTTTTGTAGACTGGCTCTCTTTCTCCAACTACTGTCATTTAACCAGAAAAAGGCTTCAGAAAAAAATAACATCATAATTGAAAGACACATCATTGGAATTTACCACTGACAATAGCCTGCCATATACAGAGTATATGGCATTCGAATGTTAAGAGCATGAAGACAACCTTGCAACATAACTCCAAATGCAACTGTGTCTTCTTTTGGCTGGTGGGATTTCAAAAAACTAATATTTCTTCTGCATTTCCATTAAGCAAAGAAACACACGGTGTGTTTTACAAAGCCCACTAAAAAACATGGTTTTCTCATTTTTGGTAAAATATATTTTTCCATAAATACCTATAGCAGCTTCTAGCATTTCCTAACCATTACTGAGGCAATATAATGTGTGTATCTTTATTAGTACTAGGTTGAAAGAACAATGACGGGATAACTGCTGGTAGGAATGGCACCAAACACCATCTGGGTGACTTTGGGCCAGTCACTCTCTCTCAACCCAACTCATCTCACAGACTTTTGTTGTGAGGAAATAGGAAAAGAAAGGAGGATTGGTATGTTTGCCACCTTGATTTGTACATGAAAAAAAAAGATGGCATGAAAATATTTTTAAAAAATATCTACCTTTGACTTTTTCTCCTGAAACATATACGCATATAGGTAGTCTTCCTTAGCCACCATAATTGGGACTGGCAACTCTACACTAAATGATGCGGTTGCTAAGCAGAACATCATGTGATGGTGACAGACTTCCCGTGTTACTTCTGCTCTGTGGTCGTTAAACAAATCATCCACAATTGTTCTAGAAACATCCCATTACCACAACTTGTGTTTTTACTGCCACTGACTCTACGTGTTGGAAGCCATTTGTGAAACACGCAAATAGCGCTCACATGACCAGGGGACAGGTGATGGCGATAAATGCCCACCACTTGTGAAGTGCCCGAATCTTGATTGCGGGACCATGGGGACGCTGCGACGGTCATAAAGTTGCTTTTTTAGTACTGTGGTAACTTTGAACAGTGGCTAAATAGGGCAGTTAAGCAAAGTCTACCTGTACACCCAAGCATACCTTACAATCTATAACTCAAAGATAAAATTTCCCAGCGAAGATGAACAAGCCTGATGATATTTTATTCTTCGTGAGAAGGAACAGGTCAGCTGTATTTGTTCTATATTCTATTGCAGAGAGAGGAGGGAGGGAAGGAGGAAGAATCACCTGCCTACCTCTTGATAAAGTTTAGGAGATTCAGGATGGAAACGCAATGCACGAAGGAACAACTGCCGAGCACTTTCTGATGACAGGCGGTCTTCCATCTCCCATTTTGCAGCCATGATCCACAAAGCTAATCAAAGAGACAGAAAAGGTTATTTAAGACAGCCAACACAGAATGAGGCATCAAACTAGAGGTCACCCCAAAAAGAAATGCTTAACTTTTGCTGTTTACAACAGCCAAGCCAGCATGGCTGTAACTTGGCAATGTAGGAAAGTCAGAGGTTCCTATTCTGTGCTAGATAATGTTACTATGATTCCTAGACAAAATGATGCATTGTATACCCAATTACATATTTCAGCATAGATCATCTCTTTCATTTCTGTAACACCTGAAATACATTCATGTCAAACCACTTCTACAAAAGCCAGATACATGTGTGTGTGTGTGTGTGCGTATAAAGCATTTAAATAAAATTAAACTATATTTTAAAAAGTACAGGTGTCCTCAACTTAGCAACCATTAAAAGTTACAATGGGCCCCCCCAAAAGATACTTATGATCCAGTTCCAATCCCATGATTACATGACTATAATTTACAACAGTTTTGCCAAAACTAGCGTTTACCTCCAGTTTTCAAGCAAAAAAGCCCCATAGTGAACAATGCATTTTGCTTAATGACCACAGCGTTCATTTAACAAAACCGCTGCAAAAACAGGTTAGAAAATTGGGTCTAGTTCCATAATCTGCTTTATGACCATCATGACTTACAACCATAATAGGCAGGCTTCATTATGGCCATAGCTTGAGGCCTATCTGTAATTAAAACACATCAGAAAAACCTCTCACACTCCAGATGTCCTCAATTTCATCAGCCAAATTCTGTTTATATGTCCAAGGACTAACAATTAAAAAGGTTTGTGCTTCTTGCAGGAAGAATTACAGACATGGGAGATAACCCATGTACCTGGTTTGTTGGGATGAAGGGCTAACATGGAAGAAAACACTTTACTCAGCTGTATTTTCTTGTTCTGTAATAAAACAGAAAACATAATTTTAGTTACGCTTTTCAATATGAAACTAAATCACTTTCATTGCACAGGACTTGGATTTTCTTGATCTAACTAGAGACAGACGCAAGTCTTCAAAGGATTGAAGCATGGATTGAACTCACTATATCTACATTTCCCATAATTAAAATTGGGAATGGTTGGGAACAATTAAATAGCACTAAATTTGGAAAGGACAAGTAAAATAAATAATATCCCTAATCATCCAGAAATGTACATATTCTCTTATTTCTTGGCAGATTGTATGGGTTAATTAACTTAGCTTAATTAAGAAACCATTTTTGACACTACAATTTTCATGTAGCAAAGACTCTCCAGCAATACTTTTGATGTAATTTCCAGACGAGAAAAAGGAAAACTTTAATAACAGCGTAAGTTCCACAAATGGAGTATCAAAATTAAGTATCTTGTCCTGGATGTCTATTTGGCCCGCAACTGATGGTTTGCTTCCTACCCTTAAGCAATTCCTTTGAAGACCCACAGCATTTTATACTGCAAATGCTGCATTCAGTTCCATATTCCAATAAATGGAAAAGAGCACCGCTGGATAAAAAAATTAAAAGGAGGAATCTTAGTTCAAACAATAAGCACAAATTGATTACAAGGAAATTATATCCACCCACCCATTTCTTGCAAAATGCAATATGAGACAGCCACAGCTGAAGGTCATCCTGTTGGAGTGAAACAAAGGGGAAAGGAATCAGCTGAGAACTCATGACCATTCATTCACAAAGGAAAGAGGGGAAAGGAGCAAATCAAATAAGCATTCAGAGAGGGCAACAACTTTAGAAACAGGAGATGAATATACCGATACAAGTAGTCCTCAGCTTACATCCATTTGTTCAGTGATCATTCAAAATTACAGTGGTGCTGAAAAAATGAACGTATGATCAATACTCAAAAGTTCCAGCCCCTGCTATCACACAATCACAAGCTAGGCATTAGAGAACCCTGTTTGTGATTATAATATAACAGGGAGCTGTGTGATCACCATTCGCAACCTTCCCTGCCAGCTTCTCATAAGCAAAGTCAATGGGGAAGCCAGTAGGAAAAGTCACAAATTGCTCTGGTAAGTCACTCCTGTCTGTGTGGCCTGCAATGGGCCTCCCAAACCCTTCCAGAACCTCACTTGACTCACGGGCAGCCTACACTGGGCCTCTTCAGTTCTTCTCCAATATCCCTTGACTCACGTGTGGCTTTTGTTGGGCCTCCCAAACTCGCTCCACCCTCCTGCAATTCTTACCTGGGACTCCCACCACTTTTTTTCTTGGCACCCTAGGAGAGGAACATCTGCCGCTAACTGGGATTGAACTCTCAACCTTCCGAGTGGGAGGCGAGAGTCTTCACCACTAGGCCACCACGCCGCTCATGGAAAATATCGAACCATGTTTAGAATCTATGTAGAAATTGCTGTACTTTTAAGGCTTCCCTTCCATGCTTCACCCAGGTCCTGCTGGAAGGCAAACAATGCCATGTATCACTCCACACAACTTCTAGATTAAACTTCAGTTCCCATCGCTCCTATCATTCTGGTGGAAGGAGATTGCAGGTAGTCCTTGGGTTATGATGGCAATTGGGACCGGGATTGATGATACTAAGTTATGTAATCCAGGAAGTCCCAACTGCCGTCGTAACCCCGAGACATACAGGTTGCTAAGCAGAAAGCAGTGGGAGTCCCAGGTAAGGAGCATGGGAATGCCTGCCCCCCCCCAGATGGGTGAGGTCCTGTGCTGGTCTCATGTAAATTGGAGGAGAGGATGCTATAGTGCTGAGCAAGCACAAGGAAGCCAAGAGAAGTGTGAGTTCAGTAGGCTTCTGTTCTCTGCAAACGGGCCTGGACGAGATCTGCAACAAAAGGCTTTGCAAATGGAGGGAAGGCCTGAAGCACCGAAGCCTTCCCTCCATTTGCAAAGCCTTCTGCCATCTTTGCAAAAAGCCTTTGCCACCATAAATGGAGGCCCGGAGGGACACACACAGTTGCCCCTCCCGGCCTTCATTCTCAGAGATCTTAAGAACCAGCCTTTGCAGCCTTTTTCTTTTTCTGCAATATATTCACTTAACAACAATTTTGCTTCTGAGATAAGGAATAGATTCTGGTCCCTAAACATGGAGAGAGTGCACATGCTCATTAGGTTTCTGATTCACACATAAAGATGACTCTATTTGTCTATTTTTAATAGCATCAAAACATGAGAAAAAAAGCCATTTCTGTAATAACGATAGGTTTACCTTCCATTTTGTTGTAGCACGTTTGAAAATGCCATGAATTCTTTGCACAATGGAGTATTCAATCTCTTCTTTCTTAAATGAATATCCAATGCGCTAAAGGAAAAGAACACAGCTGTCACCGTGTTAAAAAATCTCCGTACGCTTTTTCAAATGATCAGTCCCTGGGTTAACTTACCAGTCTTCGTGTCTTAATCAGTTCCAAGAGGTTGATTTCATACTGAGAGAAAAAGATCAACAATAATTCAAAGATTACTGTGCTGAATAGATTGTTACTGTCCAGTCTTACATTTTTAGCATTTCTACAATGTATGGTAACAGTTACAAGTGAAGCAAGTTGCCTATAACACAATTAATTAAGAATTACTCTAATCCCCCAGTCCAATAAATCAATAACAAAGTGTTTTTCTGGATGCTCATTCTTAGGCAAGCACTATCCACACTAATGAAGGTATTTGCAAATTAGAGACAAGCCCAAGATTTACTGTCCTGATCTTTCCTGGCAAGTACTAATACCACTCAGAAAACCCCAAAGTTTGCTGAAGGCTAAGAAGTAAATGGAATGAGGGGATCAACCAGCAGTCTCAAAAGATACTATGTGATCAACATGCTGATCAAAAGTAAGATTTAGTTGTTGCCCCCGTTTATAATCATTTGGAATTCTAAAATAAAGAAATGTGTCACTTCAGCTTTTATTGAAGTGTATTGTTCAGGTTATTCACCTGCTTAGACTCCCCCCCCCATGTTTTGTTTGTTTGTTTTATTAAATTTATATGTTGTCCATCTCCTCAAGAAGTTCTCTACTTAACTGCTTCCCCAAAGGGGAGAAGATAACAAGGTCTACCCATCACTCCCTTGCAGGGAAGCTTTGCTTTGCTTTCCTCAATCTACTTCCATCAGTCTCAAATAATCTATTTTTTTCTAAGGATCACAGCTGAGCGACAAGTAATCTCTTCATAAGCAAAAGCTCCCGGTGAAGTGCCTCTAGGTAGGACTGAATGCCTGGGGAACAGTCACACCAAGCAATATTGAACAAATCGGGCCAACGGCTTGACTGGGTGCAACTTTCTTACATTTTTAACACACCTTCACATCTTGCTGAATTCCAAACAGCAAAATGGAATCGGAGTCGAATTCAGCAACAATCTGATGGGTCACATATTATTACCCACTCCTGTAATATAGCTGCTTTCTCCTATCTCCTATCTTCATGTGTGTACAGACAGTCCTCGACTTACAGCCACAACCGAGCCCAAAATTTATGTTGCTAAGCGAGACATTTGTTAAGTGAGTTTTGCCCCGTTTTACGATCTTTCTTGCCACAGTTGTTAAGCGACTCACTGCAATTGTTAAGTTAGTAAAAACGGTTGTTAAGTGAATCTGGCTTCCCCGTTGACTTTGCTTGTCAGAAGGTCGTAAAAGGTGATCACGTGATCCCGGGGACACTGCAACCGTCATAAATACTTGCCAGTTGCCAAGCGTCTGAATTTTGATCACATGACCATGGGCATGCTGCAACAGTTGTAAGGGTGAAAAATGGCCATAAGTCACTTTTCTTAGTGCCATTGTCTTTGAATGGTCACTAAGTGAACTGTTATAAGTCAAGGACTACCTGTATACACCCCTCATCAACTATCCACAAAATTTGCTTTTAGGGTGACAGGGGGCAACATTCCCTCTAACATCTGACAAACCGTGCATTTGTGCACAAGTCTATGAACAAACAGCAAAAATATAGGCAATAGAAACATGTTGAAATGTTTACATACTTCTTAGTTAAAATACAGAAGCTAGAAAATGGAACAGGGTGTCCTATACACGCTTGAAAGTTGTGCCTTGAAGTCATTTTGGACCCCTGGATCTATACAACCTGCTCCCTGCACTTTTCCTGACAACATTTTTCAAAAGCGCCTTGCCAGTTCCTTCTTTTTAATGTGAGAGAAGGGACTGGCTCAAGGTCATCCCGGTGGCTTTGTGATTAAGGAAGAACTAGACCTCCTACTTTCTAACCTGATGCTTTAACCCAGGAGTAGGCAACCTTGGCTCTTTTATGACTCGTGGACTTCAACTCCCAGAATTCCTGAGCCATCATGGCTCAGCTTGGAAACCTCTCCCTTTCCCCTCAGCATGGCTGGCTCAGGAATTCTGGGAGTTGAAGTCAACCAGTCATAAAAGAGCCAAGGTTGACTACCCCTGCTTTAACCATTATACCAAAGTAGATCCATATGCTTACTGATTATACTATAAAGTGTGTGGTTTTGTGTGCTGCCTGCATCCCATGGATGGGGCTTTGCTTGTTTGTGTGGACCGGTTGCTGGCATGCAGCGGATCAGTACGGGTCCACAGACCAGAGGTTGGGGACCCCTGATATAGGGTCTCCTGCTTGAGCAGGGTGTTGGACTAGAACAGGGCTTTTCAACCTTTTCACCCATTGTACCACTTTTAGGATATGGCAATATCCAAGTACCACGAGTCGCCTAGCAAGGTGTTAAAAATTTGATGACCCACCCCAAAAAGGAAAAAAGTGATAAAGTACAGGTAGTCCTCAACTTACAACAGTTCGCTTAGTGACTGTCCGAAGTTACAATGGCACTGAAAAAAGTGCCCCCCAAGCCACAGCTGAGCAAGACACCTGCCTACCCACCCGGCCACGCTCTTCCTCCTGTCCGAGGTTTTCATTGTTGTGAGCATTTCTGTTGAGGATTGGCAGCGGGGGTGGGGTGGGGGGGGGGTGTTTGGTTTTTATTCCCCCCGTCTGCTGGGTGGTTGCAGCAGGTTTTGGTCACTTCACATGACCCTGGGACACTGTGAGCGTCATAAACATGAATCAGTTGCCAAGCATCTGAATGTAAATCACAAGACCCTGGAGATGCTGCAACATTCCAGCTGATCGGCGCTTCTGGGCTCAGCAGAAGGGCCAGGATCAGCGCCGAGCTCCAGCTGGAGCCTGACGCTGATCCTGGCGCTTCCACTGAGCCCTGACAGCCCTGCAACTCCAGCCGTCTCTCGCTCAGGCTTGTGCGGTGCTGCCACTGGTTCAGCTCATTCCCCTCCCCCGCTACTTTTCTAGGATGGTCACGTACCACCTGCCAGGTGCCAATGTACCACAGGTGGTACCCGTACCACTGGAAGCCCTGGACTAGAAGATCTCCAAGGTCCCTTCCAATTCTGTTCTTCTGTTATCAGTAGCGGTAGTCCTCAACTTACCTGAGTCCGGTGAGGAGAAGGGCGGGATACAAATTAAATTATAAAAAAAAAAAATTATAAAAAAACCATTTCTTTAATTACCATTCAAAGTGCAATTTTTACACTTGCAACTGTTGCAATGTCTCCACGGTCACATGATCAAAATTCAGGCGCTTGGCAACTGGCATGTATTTATGACAGTTGCACTGTCCCGGGTTCATGTGATCACCAGTTGTAACCTTCCCAGCCGGCTTCCGACAAGCAAAGTCAATGGGGGGGAGTCAGATTTGCTTAATGACCGCATGATTCGCTTAACTGCAGTGATTCAGTTAAAAATTGTGACAAAAAAGTTGTGCAACTTACTTAACAAGTGCCTTGCTTTGCAAAAGAAATTTTGGGCTCAATTATGGTCATAGGTCGATGTAGGCACTCCCCCTACTGATCTCCAAATTTCTAAAACTTAAAAAAAAAGTCATGCAAAATAGTCTGAATTTACAATAGTTCTTAACTTTCCTAAAATCTCATGAAATGTAATTGATTACAATTACGTTTTCTATTTTCAAAAATTCTTTGGGAGGTCCCTGTAACATCATGTGAAGTAATGGAAAGATTGTTTACCTTTCCCCTAAGTAATATTTTAACGCATCTCATTGCAGGTTCACATTTGAGAAAGAAACCACTTGAAGAAGTTGATGGCGGAATAAACAATGCATCACAGATGTATTCATCTCAACAGATAAAAATACATTGAAAAAAAATCTGAGTGAGAAAACTACCTGTATATAACCGATGAAGTCTTTCTTGTGAAGTGCTCTCCGTTGTATCTTATATTCAAGAGCTGAGACCTTCTTAATGACAGCCCTGCAAAAATGAAGGCAAAATCCTTTCGTTAATTCTGATCCATATTAGTAATAGTTTTAGCTGTTCAGTCGTGTTTGACTCTTGGCAACTTTATAGGAAAGTGCTCTCCATGCTACCCTGTCAAGCACAGCTTCTTTCAGTTGTTGGAGCCGATGGATTTTTTTTCTAATGCAGCCAATTACCCAGGAGAAATTGTGGTGTAATATAGGTGGAATCTGGAAGGATAGCCACTTATCAATACAGGTAGTCCTCGACTTACAAGTTCGTTTTGTGACCGTTCAAAGTTATAACAGCACTGAAAAAAGTGACATGACTGTTTTTTCACGCTTACAACCATTGCACCATCTTCATAGTCATGTGATCAAAATTCAAATGCTTGGTAACTGGTTCATGTTTATGACAGTTTCAACGTTCCGGGGGCCTGTGATCATCTTTTGGGACCTTACCTTTACAGTAACAACTGAAGTGGCTCCCTTAACAATTGTAGCAAGCAAGGTCATAAAATGGGGCAAAACTCGCTTAACAAATGTCTCACGCAACAGAAATGTTGGGCTCAATTGCGGTCGTTAGAGGACTACTTCTGTATGTATGTGTACACACACATACACATATATACATACATACATACACACATGCACACACACACACACACACGCACGCACGCGCACACACACACACACACACGTATATACATATTTATATATGCAGTCCCCTGGACTGCAAGGCGATCAAACTGGTCAATCAACCCTGACTGCTCTTTAGAAGGCCAGATCCTGAAGTTGAAACTCAAGTACTTTGGCCACCTAATGAGAAGGAAGGACTCACTGGAGAAGAGCCTAATGCTGGGAAAGATTGAGGGCAAGAGAAGAAGGGGACGACAGAGAATGAGGTGGCTGGATGGAGTCACTGAAGCAGTAGGCGTGAGCTTAAAGGGACTCCAGAAGATGGCAGAGGACAGGAAGACCTGGAGGAACATTGTCCATGGGGTCGTGATGGGTCAGACACAACTTTGCAACTAACAACAATATATATATGCACACATACATACATGTATATACATATACATATTACATAGACATATACATATAAACATATATATATATAAACATATATATATATATATATATATATATATATATATATATATATATATATATACATACACACACACATATATGACTTTTAGGATGTCCAGCTTTAAGAAGCCTCCCTTAAAAGTGATCTTATGCCTTTGTATTGGGACTAAAAGAAATTCCAGTGCACTTGGAAGACACAAGATTGGAGAAGGGGGTGTAAAGCCACCCTTGTGATGGTTTATTCTTAATCAAAAAGATATTGCTGCAAGTAGAAGCATCTAGGGTCTCCTTCCACCCCTTTCCCCCCCTCCCCGCTCCCCCCAAATTTTGCATTTGTCCCGCTTTCTTCCCACCTTCCTCCCTAGTTATTGTGAACGCCCCGCTTTCACAGACCTCCCCTTTTACCTGACTTCCTTACGAGTGAACAGCCCGACTCTCTCCAACTGCTCTAGCTCGGGAATTCGGTCCTCGATGCGTTGTTCGATCCTTTCAGCCATCACCAGCAAAAAAAAAAAAAAAAAAAAGCGACCGACGGAGCGCTACGCCGAACCGAAACACACGTGGAGCGCTCGCCCTCCGCTTCCTGTAGCGAAGAGCCGGGCCGCTCCTTTCCCTTCCGTCTAAAACGGCGCAGGATCCCCGGTGCTTCCACCATGTGGCTCCTGGAATAATTGCAGCCTTTCTGGTTTCGGACAGGAGAAAAAAAAAAATAACAGGGCATACGCCGTCTGTGCTGCATGTCTGGCTATAAAGTTAATATACAACATGGGAACAACCCAGCTCCACCCTCCACGGCAATTATGTTTGGGGTGGAAGATATTTTCGCGGTCCCACCAGGGCTTGAATTTGGGACTTTCTCTGTACAATTCTGTACTATTAACAGAATTGGCAGAGAGTGAAGGGAATCGCTTGTTAATGCTTTGCTTAGAAAACTCGCTTCCTTACAGGAAGAAAATGGCACACACCAGTTAGATGTTTTCCACTTCCAGCTTTGTCTTTCCGAGTGTCAAAAACCCTGTTTGATTGATGCAGTGCTGCAATTGTAGGCTAGGAGCGAGCGTTGCACCCATTGTATTCAATCTATCTCACGATCGAGAGCATCCCTAAATTGTGTTTAATAGTCACCCTGTTGCTCCAGTGGCAAGAGTGGAATCTTCAGCAGACAATGCTCTTCGTTAGTGCAAAACTTAGATTTCAGGATTCCCTGAAGGAGCCCATGCCAGGTAAAGCAGAATAAAATCCATGTTGGTTGTCTGAATAAAACGAGAGACTTTCTGATCATATAAAACACAGATTTGAGACAGGACTTGGACAAACCAATAGCCACAGAATTTTGATTTAGGATAGAGGTAGCCAGCAACTTACACCACAGTTGAGACCAAAATTTCCATTGCTAAGCCAGACAAGTGTCAAGTGAATTTTGCTCTATCATATGCCACAGTTGTTAAGTGAGTCACTGCAATTGTTAAGTTAGTAACACAGCTGTTAATTGACTCTGGCTTGCCAAATGACTTCACAAAAGGTGATCACATGACCCTGGGACACTGCAACCATCATAAATACATGCCATTTGCCAAGGGTCCAAATTTTGATCATGTGACCACAGGAATGCTGCAAGGGTTGTGTTAGAAACAGTCATGTCACTTTTTTCAGTGCTGTTGTAACTTCAAACGGTCACTTAAACAAATGGCTGTAAGTCGAGGACTATCTGTATATTTTGCCTGCTAGGGTTATTTCACTGATTCGAGTAACCATGTTATTTCCACAATAATAAGTTGTCCATAATTAACCCTGATTATCAGAAATATCCCAATTCAATAAACATTCTTCCATGATTTATTTACTCAGGTTTTTGTAAGGCCAGATATATATATGTTTTCAGTGTAATATTATGTAACTTGCTTCAGTAAATTTGTTTAATGGTTTATATTCATATGTTTTCTATATTACAATACACTGCAATGCGGACCAACTGGCCATTAAAACCATGTGTGGAAAACTTGTCAAAATTTTAACAATTTCATAACTGGGGCATAATTTCCATCGTAGCAAAGATGAAACCTTTCTATATGATTCATAGTTGTTAGAAAGAAGGAAATACAGGCAGAACAATATAATCTCAAAAGTGTTGTATTCTGGAAGTTCATAAATGCAAAATTGCTAAAACAGAGACAATGGGCAAGATGTTGAAAATGCTGGGACAAATATATGTATGATGTTAGATAACTTATCTAAGTGTACCTGAGAACTGGGAAGAATATTCTGCTTCTAATTATCTTAACACAATTAACATTATGGACTGTCAAAAGTATTCAGACCTGAGTAACAGATGCAGTGTATGGCAGGCAAGAAAGAACTTGATTTGTAAGAACCCTGCTCAGTAGATTTGGAATGCAAACTAAAATGCAACTTGACATGTCTTTTGTTCCTGCCTCCTTCAGAAAATCTCCTGTAAATGTTTCCCATGTGCCCTTAAGTTCACCATTTGAGCATAT
This sequence comes from Protobothrops mucrosquamatus, assembly GCF_001527695.2. Classification (NCBI taxonomy): domain Eukaryota; kingdom Metazoa; phylum Chordata; class Lepidosauria; order Squamata; family Viperidae; genus Protobothrops; species Protobothrops mucrosquamatus. The sequence continues at coordinate 83,746 of NW_015387494.1, read as the reverse complement.
AACAAAAAATTAATGGGGTGAAGGATCCTTTTTTTTTAAAGTAGCAGAGACTAAAGTCTTAGACTTAGACAAAGAAATTATGAATAGATGACAGTGGCTGTTCTTCATTCATTGTTGTTATTACAATGTTTTAACCACATATTAATTTTAGAGTAGTTTTACCTTGGGAAAATTTATCAAGACCTATATGTTAATCTGATATCTACAGTACAAATTCTTGTAAAGTGTATCTGTGTACTGCTCTAAGTTCCTACCAAAATATGGGTCCACAAGTAAATAATATGAATTATCCATATTAATCTGCATCAGAATGATCACTTTAGCCCATTTGAATGTAATATAAACTATTTCAAGACATCACATCACATTTTAAATTAAGAGAAATAAAAAATAACTATTTTCCAGTACAAGAATTAATGGCCCAATATTCCTAAATAATCACATAAACAGAGTTCTGTTATACTGCACAGTATTTTCTTTATAAAATCACTTTCTGATTCAAGAAGAAGCATCAGGTAATCTCTAGTCAAAGATGCTTCTCCACCAACAGCAGTTTCAAAGAGGCAAACTAAAATACTCTAAAGCAGTAATTGTATGGAAAAAATATTCTACAGAATCATGTGTCTTATTTGGTTAAACTAGCAAGCTTTGTGTTTATATCAGCAGCAGAAATCTATAATACTGTACAAGTTTTTGAATTTTTATCCTGACTAATAACTAAGTCCAAAAATTGTGGGATTTTTCTCCTTTTGAACAGACTAGATTTCAGGAGATCTTACCTAATATATTACTATATATTAACAACTTGAGCATGAATGGTTATGAGTCATCTTTCTTATTATTCATATTCAGACCCAAAATTAACTGTGCCTTGGTTCCATCTGGAAGACAACAATGTAGGCGAATCATTCTCTATAGGTTATAATTTTCTCTTAAATACTAATCAAATATCATTCATGTATTAACTGCTGAAATACAGGATGTAATCTTATACCGATTTAAATGAATGCAATTTTTACTCAATTCAGTAAAATTTACTTGTAAGATTTTATCACCCATATTAGCCACAAATGAATTAAGCCACTGACCCGTTATTTTATCTATTCATTAATATTAATTTATATTAGAAAGTTTCATGTTGTTAATCTACATGAAAACAGTATTTTTTTTCCTTCTTGCTCCTAAACCTTTAACTTAAATACTAAGTTGCCAATCCTATCTTTTTCACTATAATTCCAATTAAGTATCTAAAGTTAATCTTCCAATTCCAATGCCAATAAAAGATCTGTCATGTAATCAAAATAATGAATGTTTGGAACTATCCCAACATCTGGGAATTTCCATGGAAAGCAAGTTTTTAGTATCAGTATATAAGTTATTTGATTAGAGTTTTTTTACATTGGAGAAAATGAAAATTTCTGAGTTATACTCTCATAACATCAGGACAAGACAGCTGGTTTGCTATACTGTAGGGGTTAAGGCAACAGGATAAAAACTAGCACACAAAGCCAGCTGGGTGACCTTGGGCTGGTTTCTCTCGTCCCTGGGAAGCAGATAAGGGCTACCCATGTCTAAAAAATATTGGCAAGAAAACTATTCGGGGAATTAAAAACTGTCTCAAATACACACATATTTAAAGAAAAAGAAAAAAAAACTCATTATGAAGAATCATCCTTCCTATACTCGGTTTCTAAAATGGATAGTAAAAAGGTTCTGAATCAGGAAGATAGCATGCTGTTTATTTCTTGGAAATCTATCTCACCTTCCTCCAAGAGCTCAGTAAGGTAAATTCAGCTAAAACAAACTGATTGTCTGAAGACTCAACAATTCCCTCAGGCAAGCATAGACTGTAGTCCAGCCTCTTAAAAACTATACAATGATAGGTGACATTTATTGTATTAGAAGCTTGATCAAAACTGCTTGTTGCTTTTATTTCTTATCATGTATTAATTAGCTGCAGAGTCACTATGGATAAGAGTTCCCTGGAATACACCAAATTTATTAAGGACCACAGTAAAAACATCTCAATGCTTATTTATTATGTGGGTATCCAAAAGCTCATCCCTGTTAACAACTGAATTTTACAAACACAGTGAGCAATCACATCTCTTCCATGGAATTTTACTATGAGCAACTCAAAGGACATCCTGCATTTGTAATGCTTTTATTTTTATATTTGTTCCTCCATTGTGTTTCATACTGTAAAAGAACAGCTACAGTTTAATCATTATCAATAGTTCACCTGCACAAGACAGAAATTACATCCTTTTAACAATGTTGTGGCATGTAGTTGTTTTATTTAAACTTGCATTTGGGTTGTATCTCAGAGATCTTGTTGAGAAGAAACATTTTGCACGTTTCAAACTTTATAGCATCAATGCTAAGGAATAAATTCCATCACTTTTGAAGATTAGAAAGGGCTCAAGATGATTTTGCCCTCAGCATATTTTCCCCCCCAGACGATGGAAGGAAAGACGCGTTTATCCTGCAACTAAGAACGAGTTCGCGACTGCGGGGGAGGGGGGGAAACGATCATTGATCGTTCCCACGAGACATTAATTTCTACTTGTAGAATTTGACCAAGAGATAAGATCTCAAAGATGGCACCCATAAGTACACTCTGCAGCACGTGTGGAACCAGCTCTACTAGCGCGTGATCGCTTTTCCGCGCGCTCAGATTTTTCAAAACCGTTCCACCAAACAAGGACGGAGTTTTCACGCCGCCGCCGCCGCCGCCGCCGCTTCTTCTCTTAGCAATCCGACACGCGTCGCTAGTTCGAAGAAGAGCAACCCAAAGCTCCAGTCGCTGGTCCTTTCCCATCATGCACTCCGGGGCCGGGGATGGAAGGGGGGGGGCCGGTGGAGGAGCAGCAGCAGCTTCGTTTTCCCGCGAATTCAGTTCAAAGGAAGAGCGAGGGGGAGGGGAAAAGGGAAGCTCCCGGCGGTGAAGCGCGCGGTCCAACCAAACTCTTGCAGAATCATTCTGCCGTCACGGCTGGGCGGGATCTCCGTCGGCCAATAAAGCGGTCCGGCGCCATCGCGGGAGCCAGTAGAAAGGCGGCGGAGGGGGCGGGAGTGGCGGTGGCGGCGCCGTCGGGTTTGGCTGGGCAGAGAGGGCGCTTGAGGAGAACCGAGCGGGGGCACTCCGAAGAGTTGAAGCGCTCCCACTTCCTCCTCGCCTCACCTTGCGAGCGCTCCCGCGCCCTTTCCCCTCCTACGGTCGGTCCGCACCTGACGTCCAACTCCCGCCCCGGAGGAAAGGCCTCATGGCTCCTCAAAAGCACGGCGGCGGCGGCGGCGGAGGCAGCGGAGGCGGCGGGAGTAACGCGGGGCCCAGCTCAGGTGCTCCGAGCGGAGGGGGAGGCGCCGCTGCCGCCACCGCCACCGCCACGGGCGGAGGCGCCGGTGGGGGTTTCGGTGGCTTCACCTCAGCCGCTGCGCCAGGCGGCAAATCCGGCGGTGCTGTTGGAGGCGGCGGCGGAGGAGGAGGAGGAGGAGGAGGCGGCGGCGGCAGTTATTCCGGCGGCGGCGGGGGTTCGTCGGCATCTTCCGCGGCGGCCGGTTCAGCGGCGGCCCTGCCCCCGGTGAAAAAACCGAAGATGGAGCAGATCCAGGCTGACCACGAGCTCTTCCTTCAGGCCTTCGAGAGTGAGCGTGGGCTTTGGGGGTGGTGGTGGTGGTGGTGGTGGTGGGAGGGGGATGAAGGGCCACGGCGGCCGCTCCCCCTCCGCCCCAAGCCGCGCCGCGGTAGCGGGGCAAAGCGCTCTGGTGACCCGGCGCGGGGCTTCTTCCTGCGATCCTTTGGGCGGGAGTCTCCGAGGTGCTTTTCCAAGGGAGGCGATTGCACTCTTTCTTTTCGGAAAAGCGCCTTGGGGACCACCCGCCACCTGAACGTTTGGAGGAACCTCCGTAGACCCTTTGGGCGGGAGGCGGAGGCTGGAGGAAAACCTGCCGCCGCTTCTGTATCTGGCTTGTCAGGCCGGGCGGTACTCGTTAGGGAAACTCATGCCTTGCTAATCATTTCGTTAATGAGCCAGCGGGCACGCACGCCCACTCCGGGAGCTTTCGGGAGCCGTGGGATTGCGCACCGCGGCGCAGAGTTGCGTTTTGGGTCCCTCTTTCCCTCTCTCTGTCTCGCAGGGATGATGGGGATGGAGCTGTGGGTGTTGTAAAGCGATACTGTGTTGTTTCCAGTATCATCTTCCTACCCTCGAGAATTCCTTAAGAAATCGAAATATAGGTCTCTTTATACAGTAATCGATTTAATGTACTCCGTGTTCCGAAAATACCGCCTTAACTGTTCGTTTTTTAAGGTGCTCTAATTAAGGTGTAGACCACTAGTGTGTGGAGAAGTGGATTACAGAAGTTGAGCCGCACTCCTGAGCTAAACAAAAAAGAGTAACTTGTTAAAGAGTATTTGTAGCATGTTAAATAGATGGATGAGTATCCAGTGTATGATACCTTATATAACATTTGACACATTGTAGCTAAAATATGGAAAGATTGGTTTTTAGTCGACTGGTTTTTAGACCTAAGCAATCCCAACTCTTTAATCTAATAGAACAAATAACAGCTTTGATTAGTTTGTAAATAATACATTAGGTATTTGTGCAAACTAGGCTACCGTGCTATGGTGCATATAATGTGATCTATAAACCCAGCTGGCATTTTGAAAAGTTTAAAATACTTAAATTGTTGTAAGATTTTTTTGTTTTCTTCCTTATGCTCATTACTTGGCTCCTCTAGCTGTTGCTGTACCACAGGTTCCAATATACAAGGTTGTGTACACTCCATTTCCATATAAATGTTACTGGTATATGTTAGGGTCCCTGATTGTCTGCTGTACAGTAGGATATTTACCATGATACTTTTCTGTGAACTGCCCCAAAGTTGTTTTTTCCAAAAGGCAACTGTTTTTTCTTGATGTGTTTTTTTAAACGTTCCGCTTCTCATCCCAGAACTTAGAATTGAAGAAGCTTCTTGGATGCAAAGTGAAACTTCTTTAAACAAAAAAAAAAACCACCAAGAAAATCCAAAAGTTGCCTTTTGGGGGGAAAAAAAACACCTTTGGGACAACGATGATCTGGATGATTGAGAATCTCCACAGACTTTCTTTTGATCCCTGCAACAAAGTGATATTGATATTTATTAGGTTACCATTTGAAAACACCTATTCATTTCATATTTGAAATATATATTAACACAGGTTTGATATGAGTGAGAATGTTTTATGTATGACTTTATAGTGCTTGTATAAAAGCTAGTGAGAGATTAGCAGCTTTGTGTAAAGAATATTTCATTTTTTCCTCACAGAACCAACACAAATATATAGATTTCTACGTACCCGCAATCTTATAGCTGTGAGTAACTATTCATCTTTGTCTTTAACTTTGTAGATTCTCTCATGTGAGCATTGGATTGATTTTTTTCCCTGTTTTCTGTTGCAGCCAATATTCTTGCATAGAACTCTCACTTATATGTCCCACAGAAACTCCCGAACAAATATTAAAAGGTAACTTAAGCTGTAATTAAAACAGAGGCTTTGTTTTCCAATAGGTGACAAAATAGTTATATAGATATATGTCCATGTATCTTGTCAATAACTGTCTTTGAAGCTGAAACTAAAATTTTTGTGATCTACATAATGAGATAAAGTTGATACACGCATTTATCCAGAGGAAGCTTGACATTTGCTTGTTTGATGTGCCATATTTTATGTGATAGTTTTGGGAATTTTGTCTCAGTGATTTATTTATAAATTAATACAATTTCAGTAATCAAGGCAGGTAATTCCAAGCTCTTGCTAAATAACAAAAAAAATGTGCATTTTTTAAAACATATTTATAACACTAGTTTTCTGTTTATTGTGGCTGATTTTTAAATATTTTAAGGTTTATCTGGCTATTTTAAAGTAAGCATTTCTAACTATTTTTATTTTAGTGTGTTTAATTTATTTTAGTGGGTTTAAATTTTCTTTTGATTCTTTGCAGTATAGTATTAGTAATAAGCTATAGATGTTTTGTTACTTACATGGCATTAATGATGCAGTGCCCTTTAAATAACATACGGTAGGTAGCATGTTAGGCAATGATGAAAAACATACAGGGATTATAATGTAAGAAGACACAGTCTGAAGTAATGGGATATATTTAGTAAGGAAAATACACTGAATTCTTCTAACATGTAATAAACAGATGTCAGTGATTAAAACTATTTCTGGTAATTTAAAATTAATACTTTCATACTGTTGTGACTGAACAATGACTTAATGGCTGCTGGTGCAAGGTAGTAGATGGAAGTTTTAACTATGATTAATCGTGAGCTATTTTTTGGATTAATTTCTAATATTCAGTATACCTGAAACTTTGTTAGTGACTGCCGCTGTTGGATTGTAATAGAAGAATATGTGTGACTTTATTTTTTCTTCCGAATCTTTGTTTTCATAGAGACTAATTTCTTGGAATATTTTTCTCCATATTGAGACTGAGTCCATTTATTTTACTGAGTCATAATTTATTTGGTCTTGAATTTGTGCAGTATATGATGTATAGATTAATATAATTATCAGTCTTGAAAGTTTTGAAAATATTTTAAAAAGCATGACTAATGAATATCGATATATATAAAGTCTGTATCCAGCTTGTACTGCATATAACACAATTACTTCATTCTGCTTTAAAAGTGCATCATGATTAATATCTCTCTATTGTGTGGTGTATTCTATACTGAAAGTATTTAGTAGAATCATAAATTATTTCAATCAAAGGTTATCTACTCTGGTTTAAAATATATTTTAAGTAATTATTTGACCTACAAGCAATCAAATCAAAGATGCTAGATAGTGAAGCTATTATAAATTAAAAAAAACTTTTTTATTTACATTATTTTTAATAGAATATAAGACAAATTAAAACATAAAAACAGGAACAAAAGAAAATAACTAAAGGAATATATAAATGACTTCTGAAACTCTTTTCAAGAGAAAGTTACAATATTGTTTTTACCCCCTTTTAGATGATATACAAATCCCTTCAGCTCATTTTATCCAAGTCTGCTTTAATTTCTGCTTTGTAGTTACCATACACAAAATCAGTCTACCATAAGTCTTTTCTAATTCATTGTCCATAAGTCCCAATAAAATGTCTTGTTTCATAAACCATAAAAATTGATATTACTGTATAGTCTACTGAATTTTTGAAAGCTATTTATTGACATACTCTTTAAAAGTTTTTAAATAGTTATGGGAGATATAACACAAAATAATGCAATAAATGTCTGTATTGAAAATGATTAGTTTAATTAGTATGTTCTTTTAAAAAAAATCATAAATGATTTTTTGTCCTGTAAATTAATTTTATTCTGTCAAGTAAATGTAAGAAGATGCTTCATGATTAATGAATTAACACAAAATGGTAAATAGAGTTAAAATAAAATTAGAAGAACCCTCACTGAAATAAAACTTCCTTTATAAATGACAAATTGGAAATGAATTTTTCCTATAGGGAAGTATTATACATTTTGAACACTGGTTAGAAGACCAATTTAACATACCTTAAATAGCAGTGAAATGGAAGGCCTTGACTCATGGAATGGGTTTTTATAAGATTTCAGTGCTTTTTGGTTCTACATGTTAGGATTTAAGTCAGCACCTTTCAACCTAGAAATTAGCAAGTATAGCAGATAAAAAAGTGATGATCTCTTGGCTTCTGCTGGAACATAACCATTCTAGTTTTTGGAGTGATCGCACAATAGCCTATTATAGTGATCTAACCTGATCATGACCAGAATATATGTCTCCTGCCATGGCCTGCTTATTATATATGTGAAAGAATCCTTACTTCTGCTCTTTCCCGAGTGCTTGATCTAGAGCTCATTTCCAGGCTGTAAATGTTTAGCTGAAATACATTTTTATGCAGAATAAATTATTTCCAGATTCTGTGGCCAAAATTCTTTATATGAAATATACCTTAATTTATTTTCAGTTATTCCCAAGCATTAGTTTAGCCTTCTGCTATTGCCCTGGGATCAAAGAATGGTACTTCAAATAGATTCAGGTATTCAAATAATTGTGGTATCTATCCAGCTGTTAGAATTATAGCATCCAGGAATTTATTCTAGTTATTAATAGTATGGGAGGTAAAATTGCATCACATAAACCAAAAGCCTACTTTTAAAAAGATGCTACATCTCTTGCAAAGCAGTATATTCTAGACCTACCTCAGATCCAGGTTGGTGTTTTTTCCAAGTGGGTTGATTTTTGATATGAACAAAATTGAATAAGATGTTTCGAAAGATGTTTCCAATAGTTTTATTACTATCAAAATCTCAACCATTCTCAAATAAAAATATTCCACTGTAACTTAATGTGCAAAAAAAAGAAATATATGTGGATATTCTGCCACAAAACACGATTGTACACATTTACTCTGGATTCTCTTCAGATAATATAAATCTTTCATCTTTTAAAATATTTATATATACTTGTAGGAAAAAGACATAACTTTAGTGTTACTCAAGATCAGCTGTAAAATGTGTGCTATTGATCAATGTGAATGAACAATTGTACTAATAAACTAGACACTGAGAATCCTCTATTCAATTTATTTTCCTTTTGGCTAGGCTGTAAGAAGCCTTTAAATAGATACAGTGTGATCAAAGTAAAACTTATTCCCAGACATTGATCAGGACATAGATTAGATACCATAACTTGTAAGT